>NC_058134.1:32317424-32332340 GCF_016433145.1 Gracilinanus agilis
GCTGAACACAGACTCTCCTGACACTGCCTGTGTGAATCTGGACAAGTCACCGAGTTTACCTGGGCTTCAGTTTCTTCATCTGTAAAATGGTCTCTGATGTTTGTTCTCTTTCTGCAACTTTACATATAGAAATATTTGCTTGAATGGAATCTGAAACTTAGTTCTCATGAGATTACCTTAACACAACCAAGGCTGTAGCTTCAGCAAAGAGTTCATCTTTGCAAAGCAAATTATGTTTTATTTATTAACATTGGGTAAAAGAGGAATGTTTTGGAATTAAGTCAAATCAGAAAGCATTTCTTAAGTGTCTGCTCAGTCCCAGGCAATGTGATAAGACCTCAAACTGTCCCTGTTCTCCAGGAATTTAGAGTCCAGTGGAGGAGATAACATGTAAACAAATATGTGGTTGGGAGAAATCTGATAATCTCTGAATGACAGCTTTAAGATTAAGACACATATATGTACACATATTTTAGTGCTTTAAGATTTAGGATAAAGAAAGGCTTCTTCATAAAACGGAACTTTAGCTAAGTCTGAAGGGAGCCTAGAAAGGTAAGAGGCAAAAGGAGGGAAAACATTCTATGCATAGGCAAAGGTTGGCCAACATGCCTGGTGTTGGGAGAGGAGGTGTCTTGGTTGGTAAACAAGGAAACTGATGTCATTGGAAGTAAGAGTACATGAGATAGGGGTGGTGTCAAATTATGAAGGGATTTAATGCTAGAGGATTTTATAGGGAAGTGATTGGGAGCCACTGGAGTTTACTGAGATGGAGGAGTGGGTGACATGATCAGACTTGAGCTCTAGGAAGATAACTTTGACAACTGAGGCAGAGACGAACTGGAGTGGGAATAGACTTGTGGCAGGAAGAGCAGTCAGCTTGCTATCACAATAATCCAGAGATGAGGTGATGAGGGCCTCGGACCAGCATGGAGAGAAGGAGACCTATGTAAGGCATATTAAAAAAAGGTAAAATCAGTAGGTCTTTGCACCAGATTGACTATGGGTGTGTGTGTGAGAGAGAGAGAGAGAGTGAGAAATGGTACATAGATTGGGCGCTTGGGAGAGTGGGAGAGAGGGTGGTATCCTCAACAGTCAATGAAAAGTTGGGAAGAAGGAAAATATGATGGAGAAAGGTAATAAGTTCAATTTTGGACATGTTGAATGGAAGATGTCTCTGAGACAATCAATTTGAGGTTGGAAGAAATCCATTAGGACATCTCCAATTGGAAATGTGATGATAAAGGTCAGGAGAGAGAGGATAAACCTGGGCAAATAGATCTGAGAATCATAGACTTAGAAATTATAGTTGATCCCTGGGAGCTGATGATTTTAGCAAATTAAATAGTATATTGAGGAGGGAACAGGGCTCAAGACATAACCTTGGCAGGCACTGATAGGTAGTTGGTGTGACCAGGATGAAGTTCCAACAAAATAAACTGAGAAGGAGCAGTCAGGTTAAGGAGAACCAGGAGAGAGAAAAGCCTAGAGAGAAGAGAGTATCGGGGAGACAAGTGTCTAAGGATATGCAGAAAGGTTAAGAAACAGTTTTGAGAAAAGGACATTAGATTTGGTATTTTGTAGGGGTGATATGTATGTATGTAAAAGAGCAACAAAGAGAAAACCTAGCTAATTTTATATTAGAATTACAAGACATATAGTCACATATATGTAATATAATTATGCATACAATATGCTTGTACATGGAAGATGTAAACACACAAATGCATAAATACATACATGTGGTTTATATATATATATGTGTGTATGTATATACACACATATACATGCACACATTTTAGTGCTTCAACCATTCATAATTTTATCTGCATACTCTATTGACAAATTGTAAATTCTTGATAGCTTCAGCAGGTGGTAGTCCTAGAGGGTTTCTGTTGCTGAAAAAGTCATAACCTTGGCCAGCCTGGTGATAACCTTTTTGAACATAAAAAGCCTAGTCTTCCTATGAAAAGCAGGTGGCCCATCATAGAATCTGTACTTATAGTCTTTCTGGATTGGTAGAGAAGGATACCCAATGCTTGATTTTCCCAAGCACAGCATTTGATCGCCAAAGGTCTCTGTGCTATCAAGGGACCTCGGAATGAGTTTAGAATACCCAGAATATAGACACAGGGGACCTGATGACCTAAGGAATTCTCTCTCTCTCTCTCTCTCTCTCTCTCTCTCTCTCTCTCTCTCTCTCTCTCTCTCTCTCTCTCTCTCTCTCTCTCAAAGATATATATAAATGATATGATATATATATATAAGACATAAAAGATATACACATGCATGCATATATGTGTATGTATGCATATGTAAAGATACTGGAATGTCTTGCCATTTCCTCTCTAGCTCAATTTACATATGTCCTTGTTTCCTTCTCTGGTGGACTGGTGGATTAAGGTAAACAGTATTAAGTGACTTGCCCAGGGTCATATAGCTAGTAAGAATTTGAGGCCAGATTTGCATTCATTAAGATGAATCTTTCTAATATTAAGCCCAACACCTTATCTACTATGCCTCCTCATTGCCCCACATATATGTAAATACATAATTACATACAGGTACATATACATTTACACATCTACACAGACATACACATAAATAATTTATTTATTCTTAGCAATTCACAAAGACCACCTGCTAAACTGCTATGTGTTTGTGATTTGTGTCAGTGATGGAAATATTCAAACAGATCAGATCATGAATTCTCAGATTATTGAAATAAGTATGTGAAAATCTGTCCATTTGTTATATATGATAGCTAACAGTTATATAGCACTCTTTAGTTTACAGTGTTTTCTGCACCACAAGTATTTTGTTATATTAGTTGTGCAAATTAAGGCTTAGAGGTGAGCATTGCTGACTATAAAACATCTTGCTGACAATTTTAGGTCTTGAAATCATGACCTGAGAAAATAATTGAAATCCTGATGGTGCTCTTTCTTTTTTTTCTTTAAAGTTTAATTCATTTATTTCTAAATTGATGCCCAGCTGAAAAATAGAATCAAAATACTATTTAGGATAAGAATAGCAAAAGAAAATCAATTTTCAAATATTTCTGTTGGTGCTTCAGCTGCCTTAAACCTTTTAAATGTTTTGTGATAGCAAACAGTCTTTGTTTTCAAGGGAACTCATTATGCTTTGAACCAAGTGTGTTTCCTGGATGATGGAAACAGGAGGTAGAATGGGTAAAGAAGATGGTCTTACAAAAAACGATTAACTGACTTCCTAATAATTTGGAAGGAGAAATCTACACACACACACACACACACACACACACACACACACACACACACGTATATCAATCATAATCTTTACAAGACATTTAAATAGTTCAGTGGATAGAGTGCTGGGCTTAGAATCAGGAAGACCTGAATTCAAATTTGACCTCAAATACTTACTAGCACTTATTTCCCTAGGTGGTTGTGAGGATCAAATGAGATAATATTTGTAATACACTCAGCACAGTGCCTGGCACATAGTAATCACTATGTAAAGTTCTATATAAATTATTCTCTTAAGAGTTATGAGAACTTTTGAGTGAAAAATCTAGATTACTGTAATATGGGATAATCTAGCCTTTTTGTAGATTCTGTAAATGATACTAGGATACGCAAGTGGTATAGTAACTAGATGGTATAAGAAGACTCTCTATCATGAGTTCAAATCGGGCTTTAGATCCATTATCTGTGCAACTGTTTGTAAGTCATTTAACCCTTTTTCCTTCAGTTTCTTCATCTATAAAATGAGCAGGAGAAGGAAAGGCTAACCACTTTAATATCTTTGCCAAGAAAACCCTAAATGGGATTGCAAAGAGTTGAAAATAAACCGAAGTGCATGAATAAAAACAGTGATAGAATCTGAGAGTAGGAAGGAATCTCAGAGGCTGTCAATTTCAATCCAAATATAAGTAGAAATCTTTTCTCAAACAGATCCAGCCTTCAGGACAGAATAGCCCAAACCCACAGATCCAGCAAATAATCAGAAGAACAAGATTACAGCCAATGACAGGGGATAAAGAAGGAAAAAAATATGAGTAACAACAGAAAAAGAAAAAAGGTAATTACAATTAACAGATTCTATCCAGGTAATGAACAAAGAGCAAATGGAATAGAAGAGAACCAAGGAACTTCAAGAAAAAATGCAGAAACTCCTGTGAATTGAACTTAGTCTTTGGAAGAACTCAAAACACAATTCAAAAAACAATTAAAAGAGGCTGAAGACAATTGGAAAAAGAACTTAAAAAACAAAATAAGTAATCTGGAAACAGAGACACATGAACTAAAACAAGAAAATAGTGTCTTGAAAGCCAAAATTGACCAGCTTGAAAACAAGGCAAAGAGAGTGAAAGATGACCTACAAAGAAAAACAAACCAGAAGGAGAAAGATGACCAAAAAGCCAGGGATGAAATTTAGGCTTTAAAAATTAGAATCCAACAACTAGAAGCAAATGACTTCACAAGGCAACAAGAGTCTATAAAAAAAATCAAAAGGATGAAAACATTGAGGAAAATATGAAGCACCTCATTGAGAAAATTACAGACCTGGAAAATAGATCCAGAAGAGACAATTTAAGAATTATTGGACTACCAGAAAATCATGACAAAAGTAAAATCCTGGACATCATTCTACAGGAAATTATCCAAGAAAACTGCTCCAACATTCTTGAACAAGAAGGAAAAGTCGAGATTCGAAAGAATCCACAGATCACCACCTGCATTTAATCCTCATCTGACAATGTCCAGCAATGATATAGCTAAATTCAAGAACTACCAGACAAAGGAAACGATACTACAAACTACTGAGAAGAAACATTCAGATATCATGGAACCACAGTAAGGAGAACACAGGACCTGGCTGCATCCATACTGAAGGACCAGAAGGCATGGAATATGATATTCTGTAAAGCAAGGGAACTGGATATACAACCAAGAATCAACTACCCAGCAGAATTGATTATATTCTTGCAGGGTAAAGTATGGTAATTTAGTAAAATAGAAGACTTCCAAGCATTCCTAAAGATAAGACCAGACTTAAACAGAAAATTTGATGCCCAAACATAGAATTCAAGAGAATTACCAAAAGGTAATTAAGAAAGTGGGGAAAAGCTTAAGAGACCCAATACATTCAAATGATTTGTATTCCTATAAGAAAAGATGATATTGGTAACTCTTAAAAATTATTATTGTCATCAGGGTAGATAGAAGAAGTATATTTAGAGGGTATAGTGACAAACTGTATAGGATGATATGTTTAAAATATATAAAAACTTGGGATAAGAAAGAAGATAATACTAAGAGAAATAGGAGAAGGTAAAATGGGGAAATGCATATTGCATAAAGAAGTTCATGGGGAGAAGGTGGGGAGAAGACCAATACAATGAAAGGGTGAAAGAGGTTGGAGACAGTCTCAAAGAAAACTTTGATCATTATAGTGGGAAGGGTCAGAAAGGTTCAAATGGAAGGAAAAACCTCCAAATCCAAATTCAATCATCATCATCAACAAAGAGAAATGTCATCATCAATATCAACATCATCAGTATCATCATTGTCAACATCATCCGTATCATCATTGTCAACATCATCATTGTCATCAACATTAACATCTAACTATCCATCTTTTCCTGGCCCAGGAAAGATTTTTGCTGGGTGGCCTAACATAATATCATACTATGAAGAGTACTGAATGAGAGCCAAAATACCTAAACTTGATGTAGGCTTGAGTGCTACTATGTGTCCTTCGGAGGTAAAGAGAATGCATTCTTTTTCCTGGACTTGGTTTCCTCATTTTTGAATGAATTAAGGTTACCTGGACTCTGCATTAAGTTAATCAATTAAATTAAAGAATAAACCAGGTGTAAACAAGATGGAAATAGCTTTCTGTAGCATGTTAGCAAAGTTCAGAAAATTAAAAATTTTGGTATAACTTGGGCCCTTAAGTCCCTGCATAACTAGGATACTTTTTTCCTTTCTCAGGTTTGAGATATTGACTGGATCAGCACATTTTCACTTCTACACCTAGGAGCTCTTTGCCAATGTAGTTTATGCTTGACATATTCAAATAACACATTGATTCAATGCAGAGTACTTAATTAAAATGGAATAAGATATTAAATAACAAGGGAAAAGAAAAATAAATTTGTTTGAGGACAAGATAAAAAAAAACAAAAAAATAAAATAAAACAGATCCACATTCAGACATATCAATGATCCTTCCCTTCATGGTGTTATGGATAAAAGAGGGGTACACTAAAGTTCAGGGGTGATCTCCTTCCCTTGCTGAGTGATGGAGGGGTAAAGGTGATTGAGGTAATAGGAAAGGAATGAAAGGGATAGATGGGTTTAGGGAGGAATGGACAAGGTGGTATTTGGATGATAAGGGTACAGGTGAGGTATTCAGGAGAGGCAGCTGACACAGACTAGACACCCAGGCTAAAGACAGAGGATACTGGGGTAATAGGCTGAACCCTTCCAGGCAGGAAAGGTACTTTACAGACACAAGGAATAGGGCCAGTCAGAAGTGGTTTGAATCTGACTTGAGGGCTTTCTTGTCAGTTTATCAAGTCCTCAAAGGAGGAATCACAAGGCTTCTCCCTTCAGTGAAATTGAAGTGATTCAGGAGGAAGCATTGGGCAACTACTTCCTCCTAAGATGGATGCCTCCAGTTTCCCTCAGGAAATAAAGAGAATTATTCCTTCCCTTTCACCTTACCTAATTTCTTCAACACAAAGATTCTTCAGAGGGTTTGATTAGGTAACCAAGGTTTTTATTAATGTTTCAGGGTTGGTCTGGAAGGAGAGAGGGGATTGGGGTTTCTGACAACTGCTAGGGAGAAACTCAAGATGGGGAAGAGTCTCAGGAATGGGTTAGACTGAGAGAGAACCTGCTCTCTCAGCTGAGGAAGATTTGGTTGCTTTAAAGTAGAGGGTATACTAAAGGGATAGTTTGAATTCAAGGATGTCCTACTTGCCTATTGGGGAAAACTAAACCCACAAAGTAGTTTCACTAAAAACCCAAAAGCCACCCTGCCTCTCAGAGCCCTGGGAAAACAGGCAAGGAAAAACAGGGAAATAGTATGGAGATGGTCAGGGAGAGGTCCAGAGAAATTAGCTAGGTACAAATTGTCCAAAGACAAGGCACAGGCCAAAGCAAACCGAAAGCCAAAATAGAGCTATGGTTGATCCTTCCACTCTGTGCAGGCATCAAGGACCAACTGAACTTTCTCTCAGAATTCTAAGGCTCAACTGCCAGAATTTTCAGTTGGCCTTCTGCAAGAGAAAAAACCTCTCTTGTGCATCTTTTGCATTACAATGGTCAGGACAATTGAAATCCTCTCTGCAAGTTCTCTCAGCTACCTTTCCATTTCAGTTTAAAGGAGAAAGGATTATTTTCAACGCCATTTGTTATATATAATGAGGAAGACAAGGAAAAGGTGATTTTTCTTCTAACTAGTAAGAACCTTCTGTAAAGTGATGAGGAAATCCCTCACTTGGCAAATACTACTCACAAGTGACTGGAATATCAAACCTTTGCTAGATCTTTATAAAGGAAAGAACCCAATATCTTTAAGGATAGCACTTGGGGATAGACTTAATTTTTAGAAACGTGTCATTTCCTTAAGCTCTAGTCTGCATCTTTGCAAATTCTACCAAATGCTACTTATACAAATTCTTCTACTCCTAAATATACCTATTTCTGCTCTCTTGAGATGAATAAAACACATATAATTCTCTACTGCTTGATAGCCCTTTAAAAACTTAGGGAACTTTTCCATGAGACTTGTCAGCCTTTTCTTCTTTAGAATAAACATCCTGTATCCTCCTAAGCACTTATGCCAAAGACATTCTTCATCTTGGTTACACTCTTCTAGATAATCTCCAGTTAATCAATATCCTCCTAAAGTATGGACTTGAACTGATTTCTCTATTCCATATGTGATTTGGCCAGAACAGAACAATGAGTTACAATCACCTTCCCAGTCTTTGATATGCTTCTGAAAATACAAACCTACTTGTTTTCTTGTTGTCCACCTCACATGATTGAATCTCATTTTACTTGCTTAGTTCCCCAAAATCTCTATTTTTTCTCATGTCTCTCATTTTCGTCTAGCACAGTGACTATCCAGAGGTTATGAGAAGTAAGACACCATGGCTGCTAATCTTCACCAATTCTTTCTCTTTAACTCCCAATGCAGTTTGCTTTTGGTTGCATCTATCTTCTGAATGGAGAGCCATACTAGTAGTGCTTCTAATCAATCCACAACTTATTTTTTGAGGAATAATTCTATTTTTGGCCATAGTCTAAGAGGTTTGTTGTTCAGTCTTTCAGTTGGATCCAAATATTTGTGACCCTGTGGACCATAGCTTGCCAACACTATTCATGAGGTTTTCTTGGCAAAGATACTAGAGTGTTTTTATCATTTCTTTTTCCAGTGGATTAAGATGAACAGAGTTTAATTGATTGGCCCAGAATCACATAGCTAGTGAGTATCTGAGACTGGATTTGAAATCAGGTCCTCCTGACTACATAACACTTGTCTACCCTACTGATCCATCTATCTGCTTCTAGTCTAAGGGGTATACCCAACCAAAGGTGTAGAAAGGAAGAAGAAAAGAGGTGCCCAGATTATAAACATAAATAGATATGGAATGGGAATGGGCAGTTTTATTCCCCCACAGAAAGAGATAAAATGTGTAATAAAAGACAATTGAGAGGGTAGTATTCAGTCTCCATTGGAATATTTGAAATGGGGTTGCTAATTAGTCATTTTTTTAATTTTACTTTTACTGATTTGCCCTCACATTTTGGCAGATGGGCTATTTCTTTCCTTCACAGTCCTTCTGTGTGAGCAAATCTTTTCCTCTCAGGTGATCTGTTGATGCCACTGTTAGCAACAGTTTTCTAAATGCTCTGGTATACTGAACTCCATAGTTAGAGTGGGTAGGAAGTGAAGAAGATTCCAGCTACATTTCAATATCTCACAACAAATTAAACAAAAGAAGAGAAAATACAAACAAGAAGTGGCTGTATCCCAGGGTTACTCTTGAAAAGGAAGCCATTGATTCAGTTTTGAGCCCAGTGGGGAGAAGGGCAACCCTTCTTGCCCTCCTCTGACCTTCCAGGGTAACATCCTTATACTTTGAGGCCAAGAGGATGAGGCTTAAGGAGGGGGCTTGACCCCTTAATATATGCATGGAATTCCAGTTGGGCAACCAATGACAGGATTCATCATGATTGACAGGAACCAGTCAGAAGATATCTGTGCTTTCTCTAACTTGAACAAGAACATTGTTCCACCATCAAATACTCCTATGGAGGCATTACATTAATACTTGTAATGTTAATTTTTTGAATTCACATAATACTTGAAATTGATTTTTATTAGTCATCATATTTTGGCAGTCCATTAAGGTCTTCATGGATGAAAAAATCATCATTCTTAGAGTGAATTGTAAGAGATTTGAAAAATTACGTCTATCTCATATTGAATTTACTCTTCAATTAGTAACAACTGTTAATTTCTCCATTATTTTTATAACCTCAATCCTTAATTTGTAACCTTATTCCTTCCCTCCCCTTCACTCTTTAAACTTCTCCACCAAGCCCTGGAACCTTGTTGGTATGAACCTTGTCATCCCACAAGATTGATTCAGTCTTGGTATTACACATTTCATCAGTACTCCTTACTCCTGTGATTAGAGGAAAGTTCAATTCTTTCTTCACAGGGTACAATGAAAACTCAGATAACCACCTTTTTATTTACAACCTGGATTCACTCTTTGAGACTTTTTATCATACAGCCATGTAAGATATAACTCCCTCCTCTGATTTTCAGATTCCTTTTAACTTTTTTATTTTCAGTTATAAATTCTTTCTCCTTCACCCACTGAGAAGGCAAGAAATGATACCCATTCCATTATACACATGAAGTCATGCAAAACATATTTTCACATTAGCCATGTTGCAAACAAATAAAAAAGCAATGCAAATAAAGATAGTGAAGAAAAATATGTTGTAATCTTCACTCACCGTCTCTCCTTTCTCTCTTTGGAGGTGGACAACATTTCTTATCATGAGACCTTTGGAATTTTGATAGGTTATTGTTGACCATTAGTACAATATTACTATACTGAGTGCAATATTCTCCTTCTCACTTTCTTTGCATCATTTTAGTATTTTTTAAACCCTTGTACTTCAGTGTATTGTCTCATAGGTGGAAGATTGGTAAGGGTGGGCAATGGGGGTCAAGTGACTTGCCCAGGGTCACACAGCTGGGAAGTGGCTGAGGTCGGGTTTGAACCTAGGACTTCTTTGCATCATTTTAAAATAAATCTTCCTAGGTTATTCTAAAGCCATCCCCTTTGCCATTTGTTATAGCACAATACTGTTTCATCACAAACATATTCCACAACTTGTTCAGCCAAGCCCCAATTAATGGAAGTTCCTTCATTTTCCAGTTCTTTGACACCACAGAAAGAGCTACTATGAATATTTTTGTTCCTATGGATTCTTTTCCTTTGTCTTTGATCTCTTTAGTATACAGAGCTATTAGTGGTATTGCTGGGTCAAAGGGTATGCATAGTTTCATAGCCCTTTGGGTAGAGTTCCAAATTGTTCTCCAGAATGGTTGTTCACAGCACCAACAATAGTTTAACTTCCTTTTGTGTGCTGTTTTCTCCCATTAGAATGTAAGTTCATTGAGGGCAGGGAATGTTTTTTTTTTCATTTTTGAATCCCAACACTTATCCTCATGCTTTGCACATAGTAGGTGATTAGTAAATATTTATTGACTGACAACTCTGAGCCTAAAAATGTGACTAAAGTTTTGACTCTTGATTATAAGCAAGAATAATGCCTTTTTCCTGCCCCATGTTCTTAATGGAAGTTATGATATGAAACTACTGTTTTTCCCTCAGAGAAATAATGAAATACCCTTTTAACATGACCGAGACCTTCTTTTCCCCTTCCCTTATTTCAGCATTTCTTTGTCCTATGATAGGAATTCATATTAAAGGAAAGCACATTATATCAGTGGTTCCCAAACTTTTTTGGCCTGCCGCCCCCTTTCCAGAAAAAATATTACTTAGCCCCTGGGAAATTAAATATTTTTAAAATTTTAATAACAATTAATAGGAAAGATAAATGTACCTGTGGCCATCACTGCATTCCTGGATCACTGCAGCACCCACCAGGGGGCGGTAGCATCCACTTTGGGAATCACAGATCTATATGATTCACTCTTAAGATTCTTAGCAACATATGGTTGATCAGACACTAATAAATGATGAAGTATAAACTTTGTGGGACCAAGCATTGGCAGGTAGAGATAGAATAAACAGGCTTTAAAGAAATCAACCTCTCACAAAGTTAAGAAAATGTATGGAATTTCTATTTGGCCAGTACAGTTGACCTTTTCTCTTCTCGATTCTTGCTTCCCTTTCTAAGAGTATTATTTGATTCTTCAAGAAGCAAAAGCTTCATTAGTGTGGTGACTCCCTTCACTGCAACCCACCCCAATCCCTTTACAGCTTGGTAGCTGGTCTTTGAGAGTTTCTATGGTTTAAAAATTAAAAATGTGTTTTCCTGGGGTGATGTGTCTTCCAAACCTTTGCCAGGACACTCTTTAAGTAGCAGACATACAGTCTACTTCTGTGCTCAAAGTCTTTCTTTATCGAGAAGTAGCTATATCTCTCCTCTCTCATACTCCTGCCTTTGTGGTACCCAAGCTATGGACTCTTGGCTATGGGAGCAATTTTTCAACTTCCAGAAACAGTGGTGGCCACAATAAAATGGTTGAGAGAGACAGAGACTCATAGACAGAAAGACAGAGACAGAGAGAGTCAGAGAGAGACAGAGACTCAGAGACAGAAAGACAGAGACAGAGACAGAAAGGCACAGGAATATACAAACACACACACACACACACACACACACACACACACACACACAGAGAGAGAGAGAGAGAGAGAGAGAGAGAGAGAGAGAGAGAGAGAGAGAGAGAGATCCACTTTGTATGTGTTTTTTTCAAATCAGTATAACCTTGGAGAACTCAGGTGGACCTTTGATGAGGTAAGAAAAGAAGATATTTAAATATGTTTAACAGCTGAATTAAAATCAGACCAACCCAACAGGTTTGTATGCATGTATATACACATACACACATATACACATGTACATATGTTAATATCTACATAAACATCTTCTTGTAATGCTTTCTTTTTTAATTGTATTTTTTTACTTAAATTATTTTTTTTCTTTTTAATTACTCATCATTTCTTCTGGGTAAAATGAAAACTACTTAGACTGGCTTTTCAAACTTCTACAATCTGGTTCCAACTTACTTTCAAGGTCTCTTTAATAATAAATAATAATAGAAGCTAGAATTTATATAAAATTTCATATATTATCTGATTTTATCCTTTGAACTTCCTTTGGAAGTAAGTGGCTATTATTGTCTAAATTTTACATGTGAAGAAACTGAGGTTATGATAATTTAAGTGACTTGCCTAGGATCACACAAACAAGTTTCATTTCTTCTGTATTTCAAGGGTAGTACTCCATTCATCTATTTAACTGTCTTATATGTTCTCTTTCAGCCATATTGTCCTCTTGGCTATTCTTTGAACAAAATATGCTATTTTTCTGTCTGTGCCTTGCCTCAGAAAGTCTCCTATATTTCTGATGTGCTCCCTCCTTATCTACACCTTTTAAAATATCCTTACATTCCTTTAAGGCTCAGCTGATGGGGTATCTCTTTTCTGAAGCTTCCCTAGATTCCCACAGGAGTCAGTGCCCTCTCTTTTCTGAAATCACCTTGTTTTTTGTTTTTTTGTTTTTTACCTATCTCCAGATATGTCATATTACATCAGTAAGCAAAAGGTAAGTTTCTTGCGGGCAGAAGCTGTTCAGGTTTTTTATCTATAGCATTTAATACTTCCTGACTCATTGTGAACATTTAACACTCGTCTGCAACTCTGAACAAATTAGTTAGCATCTTTGCTAGTGTTTCCTCATTCATAAAATTGTACAGTTCAACTTTATAGCCTTTGGAGTCCATACCAACTAGTTGGATAATTGAAAAGGTCCCCTCTCTGGGGGTTCAAAGCATCACCCCTTTCTCTCCTGGTTTATGACAGATTGCCCTCTCATTTCAATTATTATTCATTGAACTAGGATCCTCACCTCCCCCCACATCTGTAGCTCATGCCAGCTCGTCTCAGAGTTGGCATAGATAAATATGAGTGACTAGTCAATAGGACAGGGATTTCTTCCTCAATAGCAGATTCATATGATTCTTACAAATACTTAAAAGAAAGCAAAGGCTTGAAATATTCTAATTTTTAAATATCTGTTGGCTGATTTCTATTCTGGCTGCTGCTTTGGTTCCCATTGGACCAACCCTAATTTTATTTAAGATCTGTGCATTTGGGACTGTATGTATTTTTAAAAGTAGACCAAAGAACAAAAACAAATTCCAAGGACTTTTGCCTTTCATGCATATGTACTTAGTATAATTGTTTAATTTGGTGGGCATTCTGCCTGGTTCAGAATGTCAAGATGTGGTTCTAATAAATTTGGTATTCTAATAAAATTTGGAGCTATTCATTCAAGTGAAGAGCACTGCACATAAAAAATCTGATGGAAATTTTTAAGCTTTATTTCAGACCTTTAATTACTCTCCAAATGTTGTAATGGCCCATAAAATATCCCTAGAATGACCCAAAAAGTTACTAAAATTTGTAATTCTAAATGACTTTCCAATCTGTAGCAGCAGGCGATCGAACATGCTTGCAAGAGTCTTTATTTGAATCATTCAATTATGTGGAAAGAGGTTCTATATGTACCTATTCAAGATATATAAAATCCCCAGCCCCCACCCCATTTAAATAAGTTCTCTTTCTTTATTGTGGGAAAAAAATAATGGAGCAGTCTTTGTTCTGTGTGTTTTAAGGATGTCACTCATTAACATCACCACTGTAATAAACCATTTAAGTCTCAGTTGGTACTTCCATTAACCACCCCTAGTCTGCATTTTAGACCGTAATAGCTCAGCCATGTTAAATCACATTGTGTCCAACTCTAGTACTAATGGGACTCAATTTTTAGAAATATCATAGTGAATTTGCTTGGGTTGGGGAGTGAGTCCTCTTTAAATTTAGATTTTGTAAATTGTTGGTCTCTTCTACAATCTGTGGATATAGCAGTATGCTGTCTTAAATCCTTACCAGTGATATGTGGGTCAGGGATGAGGTTTTAGGGCTAAACTTTTGATTTCATTGATACAAGGGGTGCTCAAAGAGCAAACTCCCATTACACGTGAATGTTTGTGACTTCTCTGAAATGTAAATTTTCAGACAATTGCTTGGGACACTGAGGGGCTAAATGATTAATCCAGTCATACAACAATAAGAGAAGGATTTGAACCAAGGGCTTCTTGACATCATTGTCAGTCCTGTATCCTCTCTGATCTGATGTCTCTTTGGGGAAAGATTAAAACATTGAAAAAGGATAATTTTTCTGGGAAAAGGATGGTTTGTCTTCATTAAGAGGTTCAGGAATCATAGAGACACTCTAAGTATGTGGGGGTGGAGTGGGGAAGAGGTTGAAACAAGTAAAATACAAAAGAATTCAAGGTTATAATTTAATAGTTTTATTCAGTAAATTTGCCTCTCTCACCACTAAGCCTTTTTTCTTTCTTTTTCTTTTGTTTCTTTCTTTTTCCTTCCCTCCTTCCTTCCTCCATCTCTTCCTTCCTCCCTCCCTTTCTTCCTTCCTCTCTCCCTCCCTCCATCCCTCTCTTTCTTTCTTCCTTTCTTCTTTCTTCTTTTCTTCTTCCTTCCTTCCTTCCTTCCTTCCTTCCTTCCTTCCTTCCTTCCTTCCTTCCTTCCTTCCTTCCTTCCTTCCTTTCTTTCTTTCT
>NC_058134.1:32332673-32426596 GCF_016433145.1 Gracilinanus agilis
CTTCCTCTCTTCCTCTCTCTCTTTCTCTTTCTCTATTATTTCTTTTCTTCCTGTCTTCCTTTCTTCCTCTCCTCTCTTCTCTTCCTTCTTTTCCTTTCATCCTCTCTCCCCTTTCCTTCTGTTCTCTGACTTTCTCTTTCCTTTCCTTCCCTATATCTGTCTTTTCTGTTGATCTTCATCTCGCTCATGTACTCATTCTGTTTCTGTCTATATATGTTTCTTTCCCCTCCTACCTCCCACCCTCTCCTCTCTACCCCTTCTCTATTTCCTTTTTGCCAACAAAGGAAAAAACCAAGAGTCCATGAATTCTTGAACTCTGATAAAACATAGGCTATTTTCTTTATAGTATAGTTGATGGTTTCCTGAGTCCTACACTAGTGGGAAAGGGAAGTGAATCAATATATAGCATTTACTATCTACCAGACACTATGCTAAGTCCTTTACAATGATTGTATCATTTGATCCTCATGGTAACCCTAGGATAGAAAAATACTATACTCATTTTGCAGATGAGGAAACTGAACTAAACAGAGAATAAATGACTTGACCATGGTCATATAGTTAGTAAGTGTCTGAGGCCAGCTTTGAACTCAAGGCTTCATGATTTCAAGCCTAGAACTCTAGCCCGTTTGTCACCTAATTTACCTTTATATCAATGCCTCTTTCATTTCAGGTCAATTTAAAGTTCGTTTTTTTTCCCTGTTATCTAGCTAAGCCAAGTTGAATGTAACATTACGGCATTCAAACCCCTCAGTTTTTGCTGACATGTACGAAATGAATAGCATTGATCAAGTAAAAGAGAAAGCATTTCCTGCAGGTCAATGAACCAATCTTTTGATTTATTAATCAAAATGACAACCGATTGGTATCCTCTCCAGGAGCTCACTTACCTTGTTTAGAGAATGGGCTAGGGAAGAGAAATCACTTTATAGAAGGACAACTAGTTTTGATGATTTCATGTAAGTTTCAGTTCTGCCCAACTGTGAGAAAGGAAACGATTTTTCTTAAGTAGTCTTGACCAAATTGCTATGAAATCATGTGTATACAGAAGCCTTTCAAAAGTATTAAATGGAAGAGTGACTGTCCAGTGGACCATGAGGTGAATTTATAAATATTAAATATAATCTTTTTATTGCATTTCATTTAAAAATATCTGTAGGCAGAAAATGAGATCTTTGACTTTTGGTTATATCCAACCCATAAGAGGTGCTTAAATGTTTTGGTCCTGAGATGATTGTGGAGGAACCTGATAAAGAATACCAACCTGTGGAAGAATAATATAAAAACACATATAATGCTTTCAAGTTTGTAATACACTGTTTAAAATATTATTTTATCCTTCCAATGACTACAGGAGATGTGTTATTATTTTTCCCCCATTCTACAGATGAAGAAACTAAAGGCTTTTAAGTGTCTTGCCTTAGGTCTAGTCCTTCATTTGGCATTAACATCATTAAATCAGAAAGAACTCTAATTTGATTAATCAGGGTATTCCCTAAAGAGTTCCATGAGTCTGAATGTAGATTGTACTCATTTTCTCTTACCAATCTCATAAGCTCCAAATTCAGCCAATAATGGGACTTTATAAATGAAGATTCTATTTTGTTAAATTTGTACTGCTGGAGACTGAGCAGGGATTTAGAATTATACTTCTGTACTATCTTCCATTTCCTTTTGACCACTCATTTTAATAAGACAAATAGATTGATGGATTTTCATTTCTGAAAATTATATGTGTGTATGTGCTCATTAATAAATGAAAGATAGAGTAGGCAGACAGAGAAACTAAGAGAGAATGAAAACCCTCATATAAGTTCATGAGGGTGGATGTGGCAATAGAAGGAGAGCTGTATAAATGGATATTAATTTCCTTATTTGGAGAAACTGACTTAGAATAGAGATTCATCAAACAATGATTGGTTTTGTGTTTGTGCTAGGAATGGGGATGAAGATTTCCCATTGAAAGAGGTCAATATAGTATTCTAATGTCATGGTGCATTAGAAGGCACATTGCATTTGAGTTTAGAAGTCATGAGTTAAAATTTTGATTCGACTTTTTACAAGTGGGGTCTCATCAACAATCATGTTACTTCCCTGAATCAGTGAAATGAAGGAATTGAACCACTAAATGATCTCTAAGCATTGTTAGTCATATATTTAGAAAGATAATGTTGTCAGACATGGATAAAAGGAAATGCTTTTCCTACTCAACAATTTTGTAATTTATTATACTAATGTTTGTCCTTGATCATTCCTTTCCCAGCTCCCATTTAGTTTTGGACCTGTGTGCCATCATGTGGCTCAGTAAAAACAAGAATTAAGAGGATAACTTAGCAACACCTGAGCCCATTTTTCTTTATCTTTGTTATGGAGGCCAATTATTATTATTGGGTTAGCACCATATTACTTCCCATAATTTATTACAGATCCAATTCTTGTATAAATTAATGAGCCAACCAGGAAGGTAGCATGTATTGACTAATATCTCAGAATTAAAACAGATCTTAGTCCAAGTTTCTGTACCTAAAAATCTGAGTATTGATTTTAAAATGAGAATTTCAAAGATTGTCATAGACTCACCCAATAACATACCATATAGTTGGAATGTGCCTCAGAGGTCATCTAATAAAACTCATGCTTGAATAAGAAGACCTATCAAAACACATATAAGTGGTTAATCAACATTTGTTTGAAGACTTCTTTTTTTTATAAATTATATTTTTTAGAAAAAAACATTTTTCCATGGTTACGTGATTCATGTTCTTACACTGTCCCCCCCCAAAACCCCCACCCCTCTAGCCGATGCACATTTACACTGCTTCCTTCATGTGTCATTGATCAATAACTCTTTCCATATTATTTATAATTGCATTGGGGTGGACTTTTAGAGTCTACATCCTAAATCATGTCCGCATCAACCCATGTGTTCAAGCAATTGTTTTTCTTCTGTGTTTCTACTGTTGTAGTTCTTCCTCTGAATGTGAGTAGCATTCTTTTCCATAAATCCCTCAGAATTTTCCTGGATCACTGCATTGCTACTAGTACAGAAGTCCATTACATTTGATTTTAACACAACAATGTATCAGTCTCTGTGTACAAAGTTCTTCTGGTTCTGTTCCTTTCACTCTGCATCAGTTCCTGGAGGTCTTTCCAGTTCACATGGAATTCCTCCAGTTTATTATTCCTTTGAGCACAATAGTATTCCATCACAAACAGATACCACAATTTGTTCAGCCATTCCCCAATTGATGGACACTCCCTCATTTTCCAATATTTTGCCACCACAAAGAGCATGGTTATAAATATTTTTGTATAAGTCTTTTTATCTCTGATCTCTTTGGGGTACAAACCCAGCAATGCTATGGCTGGATCAAAGGGCAGGCATTCTTTTTGTGCTCTTTGGGCATAGTTCCAAATTGCCATCCAGAATGGTTGGATCAGTTCACAACTCTACCAGCAGTGCATTAATGTCCCAATTTTGCCACATCCTCTCCAACATTCATTACTCTCCCATGCTGTCATTTTAGCCAATCTTCTGGGTGTGAGGGGATACCTCAGAGATGTTTTGATTTCCATTTCTCTAATTATTAGAGATTTAGAACACTTTCTCATGTGCTTATTGGTAGTTTTGATTTCTTTATCTAAAAATTGCTTATTCATGTCCCTTGCCCATTTATCAATTGGGGAATGGTTTGATTTTTTGTACAAATAATAGCTTTTTTATATATTTAAGTAATTAGACTTTTGTCAGAGTTTTTTGTTATAAAGATTTTTTCCCAGTTTGTGGTTTCCATTCTGATTTGGATTGCATTGTTTTTGTTTGTACAAAAGATTTTTAATTTAATTTAATTTAATTTATTTATTTTACATTTTGTCATTTTTTCTAACTCTTGCTTTGTTTTAAAATCTTTCCTTTCCCAGAAATCTGACAAGTAAACTCTTCTGTGTTCACCTAATTTTCTTATAGTTTCCATCTTTATATTCAAGTCATTCACCAATTCTGAATTTATCTTGGTGTAGGGTGTGAGATGTTGATCCAAACCTAATCTCTCCCATATTGTTTTCCAATTTTCCCAACAGTTTTTGTCAAATAGGGAATTTTTGTCCCAAAAGTTGGGCTCTTTGGGTTTATCACTGTCCTTCTGACATCACTTACCCCAAGTCCATTCCACTGATCCCCCCTTCTGTCTCTTAGCCAGTACCATATTGTTTTGATGATGACTGCTTTATAATATGATTTAATATCTGGTATTTCTAGGCTACCTTCCTTGATGTTTTTTTACATTATTTCTCCTTGATATTCTTGATCTTTTGTTCTTCCAAGTGAAGTTTGTTATAGTTTTTTCTAATTCTGCAAAATAGTTTCTTGGTAGTTTGATAGGTATGGCACTAAAGTAAATTAATTTTGGTAGAATGGTCATTTTTATTATGCTAGCTCATCCTACCCATGAGCACTCAATACTTTTCCAATTGTTTAGATCTAGTTTTAATTGTTTGGAAAGTGTTTTGTAGTTGTGTTCCTATAATTCCTGTGTTTGTTTTGGTAGATAGATTCCTAAATATTTTATATTGTCTAGGGTGATTTTAAATGGTCTTTTTCTTTCTAACTCTTGTAGCTATGATGTGTTGGAAATATATAGAAATGCTGATGATTTATCCTGCAACTTTGCTAAAGTTGTTGATTATTTCTACTAGCTTCTTAGTTGATTCTCTAGGATATTTTAGATAGACCATCTTATCATCCACAAAGAATGATAGCTTAGTCTCTTCATTGCCTTTTTTAATACCTTCAATTTCTTTTTCTTCTCTAATTGCTACTGCTAAGGTTCCTAGTAAAATGTTAAATAATAGAGATGACAATGGGCATTCTTGTTTCACTCCTGATCTTATTGGGTAGGCTTCTAATTTATCCCCATTACATATGATGCTTGTTGATGGTTTTAGAAATATACTATTTATTATTTTTAGGAATGGTCCTCCAATTCCTATACTTTTTTATGTTTTCAAAAGGAATGGGTGTTTATTTTGTCAAAGGCTTTTTCAGCATCTATTGAAATAATCATATGATTTCTGTTTTTAACCTTGTTGATATGATCAATTATGAGGATACTTTTCCTAAATATAAATCCTGATGTAAATCCCACCTGATCATGATGAATAACCCTCTTGATCACTTGCTGGAGTCTTTTTGCTAGTAGTCTATTTAAGATTTTTGCATCTATATTCATTAGGGAGATTGGTCTGTAGTTTTCTTTCTCTGGTTTTTGTCTGCCTGGCTTTGGAATCAGTACCATATTAGTGTTATAAAAGGAATTTGGTAGGACTCCTTCTTTGCTTATTATGTCAAATAATTTGTATAGTATTGTGATTAGTTTTTCTTTGAATGTTTGATTGAATTCACTTGTGAATCCATCTGGTCCTGGTGATTTTTTTCTTAGGGAGTTCTTTGATGGCTTGTTCAATTTCTTTTTTTGATATCGGGTTATTTAAGTATTCTATTTCTTCTGCTGTTAATCTAGGAAATTTATATTTTTGTAAATATTCATCCATATCACCTACATTGCTAAATTTATTGCCATATAATTGGGAAAAATAGTTTTTAATAATTGCCTTAATTTCCTCTTCATTAGAGGTGAGGTCTCCCTTTTCATCTTTGATACTGTTAATTTGGTTTTCTTCTTTCCTTTTTTTATTAAATTAATCAGTACTTTGTCTATTTCATCTGTTTTTCCAAAATACCAGCTTCTAGTTTTATTTATTAATTCAATAGTTCTTTTACTTTCTGTAGAGAGCCATAAATAGTTTAATCTGTAAATTCTATCAGATCCAGATAAAGCTGATGATTATAACTAATTTATGACTCCTTTCATTATTAAAAGTTTTCCTGTATAATATATCATTTTAATTTAAAGAAAAGGGGGAAATATGTCAGAAGCCAATAAGAGAATAGATAAAAATCTGAGACTCTTCTTTTGACCCCTTTTGTGATCCTTGTGATTTCTTGTTGAAAAATATTGTGGCCCTATTGAAAAGCTTTAACTTCCTAGCAAACCTACATTTAAGAGGTTAACACTATTCCCCTTTTGCCAAGAATGCAGCTGCCTGATATAGCCAAGGCAAAACCTTAGCAGGGGCATTTCAATCCTGAGAAAATATTCCCTGACTTGGCTTTCTGATAATGACCCAGTCAAAATTCAGACTTGGCCTTGTTCTATTCTGAAGGCAATGAGATCTTTTGTGTTTTGATAGGACATAATTTGTAACTGCTGTGTATCTGTGAAGTTTTTTTTTGGGGGGGTTCTTTTGTGTGAAATGAGTCTTAAAATATATATATATATATATATATATATATAATAAACTCATGCTCCTGGAGACAGAGCTGGAAGCATGNTGTGAAATGAGTCTTGAAATATATATAATAAACTCATGCTCCTGGAGACAGAGCTGGAAGCATGAGATAAAAGATCATCTCCCATGTCCTGTTATTTTGCTATTAACTAAGCAGTCCTTATAAGATTATTGGAGATGATAAATAGATCTCAAGAACTTTTGATTTTATTAATTTCTCCTTTGATTTTTAGCAATTCCAATTCAGCTTTTTTGTAGACAACATATAGTAGGATTTTGGTTTCTATTCCACTCTGCTATTTGCTTCCATTTTATGGGCAAGTTCATCCCATTTACATTCAGAGATATAATTATCAACTGTGTATTCCCAGACATTTTGAATCTCTCTCCTAGTCCTGTCCTTTCTTCTTTCACTGTTTCCTTCTATACCACTGTTTTGTTTTTAATTAGTTCCTCTAATCCCCTGCCTTGTTGTACTACCCTTTATTCCCCCTCCCTTCTTATTCCCTTCTTATTGTTCTTTAAAGATAAGCCACACTCCCCCCCAAGCCCTCTCCCTCCCTAGTATTGCTTCCCTCCCCACCAGTCCTTTTGTTACCCTACTTCTTATCTATAGGGCATGAATCAATTCTCTGCCCCAAAGGATCTGATTGTTCTTCTCTCTTTAAGTTGATTTCAATGCACTTAAGTATTGAATATTTCCTCTCTCTAACCTCTTCACCATATATATATATATATATATATATATATATATATATATATTGCTTGACATTTCATCCTATACAGTTTGTCCCTGTTCCCTCTATGTAAACTTCTTCTAGTTACCCTGTTGGTAATAACAATTTTTAATATTTGCTAATACCTTCTTTCATTCTTGGGATATAAATTGATTTAACTTGTTGTGTCCCTTAAAGAAAAGAATTTTTTTCTCCTCCCCCCATTCTCTTAATTACCTTATGTTGATTCTCTTGAGTTCTGGGTTTGGGCAGCAAACTCTCTTTCCCCTGAAATAATATACTTAGTTTTCCTGGATAGTTGATTCTTGGTTGTAGACCCAGTTCTCTTGCTTTCCAGAATATTGTGTTCCATGCCTTTTGGTCCTTCAGTGTAGATGCAGCCAGATCCTGTGTTATCCTAACTCTGGTTCCCTGATATCTGAATGACTTCTTTTTAGCAGCTTGTAATATTTTTTCTTGGTCTGATAGTTTTTGAATTTGGCTATAATATTCCTGAAGTTGTCAATTGTGGATTAAATGTAGGAGGTGCTCTGTGGATTCTGTCAATTTCCACTTTTCTCTCTTGTTCAAGAATTTCTGGGCAATTTTCTCTGATAATTTATTATAAAATGCTGTCTAAACTTTTTATTTTATCATGATGTTCTGGTAAACCAATAATTCTTAAGTTGTTTCTTCTAGCTCTGTTCTCCAGATCTTTGGTTGAATCAATGAGGTGTTTCATATTCTTCTCAAATTTTTCATTATTTTTATTTTGTTTAATATATTCTTGCTGCCTTGTGAAATTATTTGCTTCTACTTGTTGAGTTCTATTTTTTAAAGACTGAATTTCATCCCTGGATTTTTGGTCATCCTTCTCTTTCTGGTCTGATTTTTTTGTAGATCATCTTTTGCCTTCTTTGCTTTGTTTTTGAGCTCATCAATTTTAACTTTTAGGACTTCATTTTCTTATTTTAGTTTATGTATTTCCTTTTTCAAAATGTCATCAGGCTCTCTTGATTGCTTCCTGACTTCCTGAATTTCTTGAGTTAATTGAATTTTGAGATCTTCCAATGCCTGTGTCCAATTCACTGAAGCTTCCTCCTCTTCTATTTTACTTGCTCTCTTGTAGCTTCCTGGAAAGAAAATGTCAACTGTCATTTCTTTTCTCTTTTTCTGTTGTTTATTCATATTTTCCTTTTCTATTCTGCTAGTTTGAGCAGATGTATTTAATGATCTTTGATGAAAGATCTTCCCCCCTGTAAGAGTTAAAAACTAGATGTATAAGGTATGGTTGCCAGAAATTGCTTAATGCAATTTCAAATTAAAATAGACCCAAGTCAGGATGGATTTTATTGTGGTTGATTTACAATTAGGAAGGTTGAAGATAGGGAAGTTGGGAGAGAGAAACTCTGGCCCGGATCTGAGGTCTGGACCAGGTGGAATTTAGAGACTCCAGCAGAGGGGCACAGAGGTTAATTAAACAAGGCTTCTAGCCACAAGGCCTCCTCCAAGAAGAGAGGCCTCCTTGAGTCTAGAGCCTCCAGAAACACCAAGGGATGAGAGAGAGAGTCAGCCTAACTTACCCATGTGACAATTCAAAGGTAAGCCAACTGAGGTCTCACCAGAGATCCTTCAATGCCAAGTTCAAAGTGCCAACTGCCTCCACAGGAAGTTACCATCATTTTAAAAGATAGCATCTTTCCTCACTTCCTGAGTCCACCTCTAATTTCAGGTGGACAAATGGCAGCCTCAACACTCTTTTGGACTGCTCAAAGGGCAGTCCCTTGTTTTTGATTTGTTACTTACTATCACTTGTGGGTAACAGACCTTCCCCTCCCACTTAATTCTAAGTTGAGTGGGGTGACATTCTTTCTGATGGCTAGAGTCTAAACCATGAATGTGGATGTGCTAATTTCATTTACACACCCAGCTGGCAATGGAGATTCCTAGTTACATTCTCTGCAGTCTATGGGGGAGGGGTGTTGGAATTTTCTTGCCCTCTGAAGACTTCTTGTATGTCCAATTGATGGGATTAAACCTGGACTAGTCTTCATTGCTTAATGTGCCCTGAGGCTAAAACCTTGAGAGAAGAAAAAAAAGTGGGAGAACAGGACGGAAGGTTTTTACTGAGCTCTCTAGTAGGAAGGTCCTTCTGCTCTGTCCTGCTGCTAGACATGGTTTTCTTTCCTCTTGAAGACCTTCATTCTCTATCTCAGTGTTGTAAAGGCCATAGGTCTGAAGTTTTACTCCATCTAAGCCTCCATCTTCCAAGCGTTTTTTGCTGTGTTTCTCTGGCTTTCTCCTTTAGCCACCTCCCGGCTGCCTGTGTTCAACTCCCCGAGTCTGGCACCAGCAAGGCCCCCTCTCCAGGCTGGTGAGCCCTGCCTGCCCAGAGATTTCAGGGGCTGCTGGAGACTCTAGACAGCCCTTGAGGGTGGGGTCCTGATATTCCCCTTCTAAACCCTCAGACCCAACAGTACAAGAATTAAAGCCTTTTTCTTGGTATACTTCTTGAGCTGTCCAGCAGTAGGATTCCCCTGGTCTGTCCTGT
Organism: Gracilinanus agilis; assembly: GCF_016433145.1. Lineage (NCBI taxonomy): Eukaryota > Metazoa > Chordata > Mammalia > Didelphimorphia > Didelphidae > Gracilinanus > Gracilinanus agilis. The sequence goes on from NC_058134.1 coordinate 32,342,289, forward strand.
TGTTAGATTTGGTCCTCTTTCTTCTCTAAGTGCTTTGTTTTCTATCTTGGTATGGAAAAGGTTCAGAGGTTTTCAGATTTGCTCTGTCTAAGCCACCATCTTCCTAGAAACACTTCTAATGAAGCCCAGTCTGTCCTCAGGCAACCTTTTACTGCCTTGGATTGCTCTAATTACTAAGTTCTTTCCTTATATCTAGTCCAAATTGTCCCATTTTCAATTTCTCCATATTGGTCTCAGCACTTCCCTCTAGGTCCAAATAGGATATATCTGTCTTCTTTGTAACTGTCCTTCAAATACTCAAAAATCATTATTATGTCTTCCTTGAGTCTTCTCTAGGCTAAATATTCACAGTTCCTCCAATCAATCCTTATTTAATATGATCACTGGAGCCAAAACCATCCTAATTGTCTTTTGGATGTTCTGTATCTTATCAAAGATATTGGTGAAATATGTTGCATAGACATGCTTCAGATGTGTAATACCATTTCCTACTTATTCCTAGAAGTTCAGAATTGTACTATAAGCCTCCAAGATTATTCTTCTTTATAAACAAACTACAATCTAGCAATTTCTTTGCCATGTTAGACTGAGATAATTGAGTTGATTTTTACTAGCTTACTTAAGTCAATACTTAAAGAAATTAATTCAGAATATTTGCTGGAATGTCAAATACCAAAGCTGAAGCTTAAATACTTTGGACACATAATGAGAAAACAAAACTCATTGGAAGAGATCCTAATGTTAGGAAGATTGAAGGCAAAAAGAGGAGACCACCGAGGATGAGATGGAGAGAAAGCATCATGGAAACAAGAAACATGAACTTTGAAAGACTCTGAGAGCTAGTGGAGAATAAAAGGGCCTGGTGTACTGTGGTCCACTAAATTACAAAGAATCAGATGTGACTGACCAACAATAGCAACATACAGTTTATATTTAATTAAATTTCATCATCTTCAATTCATCCCAATGTTCTAACCTTTCAAGATCATTTCTGAACCTGGCATTGTTGTCCATTGTTATTTATTCCTTTTATCAGTCCCTCACAATTTTGTGTCAAATGTGGATTTTGCTTTTCAGTCACCACACCACCATGATGTAATCGTTGAATTGACCATGCTCTCCTTTGTCAGATTGTTTCCTCCAGCATTTCCTGGGAATATGATCTCTGTTTGATTTTTGGCTCATATAAATTCTATTTTTAGCTAAAGCTATTTGAAAAATATCAGTGGTCTGTGATGAATATTCTACAGGAAATGTGGGAAGCCCTGAGTTTCATAGGTCACCCTGTGTTTTAGTTTGAAGGATACTTGCATAGCCTACTTTTTTTTGTTGTTACTGCTGATTTTAGTGATGTATTTTAGTGATGATATCAGAGGGCACAAAGTAAAAACAAAAGAAACTTGTTGGATATTAACTGAGGGAACTGTTTGAAAACAAGCTAAGTAAAGATGAAAGTTATCAAAAGTACCCAAATCCTTATTAACAAATTCAACCATTATGTCAAATGTAGAAACATATTGTATTTTGTTTGTTTGCCTATTTTAAATGTGTCATGGACCAATTTTTCATATAAGATGATTTATGAAATCAGCATCTAAGAAATGAAGCATTCTTAAAAATGAATCTATCCCAAGTGATAAGGAATTAGTTCATTCAGCTTTGTTGTTGGCAGTACCCTGGGCCCCTCAAACTGAATCAGTTAAGTAGAATCCCTTAGTAGTTCTGTATAGTTTGCATTCAAATCACACATACTTCTAGGGTTTTTAATTATCAAAACTGAGGTATTTTGTGGATGCTAGAAAATCTTGTGGATTATCAGATGTTACCATTACCTAACCATGCTCTGGAACAGCAAATGCCCTTTTTCCTTTTTTGAAGATGCCTGAGTTTTAGTCAGAATTATTCTCTCTACCTACGTTATCCTTTCCACAAAATCCCTCATTAACTATTTACCTTTTTATATGCACAATACTTGCTTCTCAGACCACATGACTCCAAATTTCTTATGACCCAGACTTTCATAATATTGATAATGTTTTCTTGGTTCTTGAATAGATTTGTATTGCATTGTTTTACATTCTCCTACAAATAATAATGATTGTAATTCATCCATGGCTTCTAATGCCAAATGAGTCTTGTCCATGTTATCCATAATCCTTTGTAGGTATTTTACCCAAAATGCTTTCATGTCTTCCTTTATGCTTCTTAAAGTTAAATAGGATTTAAAACTCTTCACAACTTGGCACAACCCATCTTTCCAAACTCATTATACATTATCCCCCCACTTATTCTCTACATTTGAGCCAAACTGAATCCCTTTCTAGTCTTAAAATTTGGTATTCCATTTCCCATTTCCATGCTTTTCTATTGACCATAACCACACCTGAAATGTTCCCATTCATCTTTTTTATCTCAAAGATTCCTGAACTTCAAGATATAGCTCAAGTACCACTTTCTACAAACTTTCTTTGTCCTCCAAAATGCTAGTGCCAAATGCCAACAGTCTTGTATTTAATTTGTATATTTTCTGTATTTACTTATATATCATGTGGGCTATATAAGCAATATATGCATATATGTTTATATTTACATGAATAATTTCATATATAGTGTGTGTATATGCAGAGAGAGATAAGATACCAATAGACAGATATAGATGTTGGTAGAAATAGGTATGATATGTCTATACACACATATGTATATAGGAATAGATATGAATATATGCTGTTTCTCCAATAAAATTATTCTTGAGCTTGTTTGTTTTTTCATGCTTTATATTTTTTTCTCTCTAGTATATAGCAGAGTACTTGGTTTAATAGAGAGATATTTGTTGATACGATTGATTCTTTAGACAATGGTGAAGCATGAAGACTGATCACTTGTTTTAAAGAACATCCTTTTCAAACCATACATGTTTAATTATATCTCATGCTATTTTTCTATGCAATTCTTCATTGCTAATTTGATGGAGCTCCCTCATCCCCACCATGTGGCTTCTTAATGCCTTTTGAATGATGCAGAAGTCAAGCTACACTTAGTATCTTTATTTGCCTCAGTGCCCTTTCTAATTCTTAATGCAACACATTAGGGACCATAATGTTAGAGCATAGTGATGGTGTTTCTATACTCACTGATGGATAAAATTGTTTGTTACAAAAAAAATCTCAACAGAACCTTTATATTTCTGGCTGTTATCCTCATTTCAGTATCTTTCTTTAGTGTTCCTGGGAAGATATGGTTCATTTGGGCCTCCAACCAAGCTTACTACAATCATATTTTCCCTCTATTTATTCTCATTCCTTTATGAGATGATATTCTTCATATTTTTCCATCATTCTTCTCTGTAAGAATTTATAATTGAATTTTTATTCTAAACCAATGTTTGACTTAGTTCCCATATCTTTCTCCTTGGTAAAGAGGCAAAGTGTTATAAGAGCCTAAATGTCTCTGTGCCTTTGTACTTCCTGGATTGCCTTCCCTGGTCACCTCTACCTCATGGTCTTTACCTTTAAATATCCACTTAAAACCTTTTTTTTAGGAGTTCTCATCCTAAGGATTATGAACTTAATTTTTTATAATCATCATTTAATTTCACTGGTTTTCATCATAATCCTATAAATTTTATATATCTAAAAATATTATTCTGAGAAGGGGTCCATGGACTTCATCAAACTGCCAAAGAAATACATAACATAAAAAGGTGAATTCCTATTCCAGACAAACTTTTTCTTGATTTCCCTAAATGCTTGTGCCCTCCTTCCCAAACTGCCGTGCATTTTGCTCATTTTTTGTATTAATTTAAAATTTTATTATCTTTGTGTTTATTCTGCATATTTACATACATGTCTTTTCCACTATAATGTAAGTCACTTGATAATCTCTTTCTCTCTTCCTTCCTCCCTCCCTCTTCCCTCCCTTCTTTTTCTTTCTTTTTCCATTTTCTTCCTAAGTAAGTGGAAAAGAAGGCAAAGATGCCATATTTTGTGTCCTTAGTCCTTATGTTCTCAGATAAAATCAGTATGAATATGTATCCACACATATATGTGTATGCACATAATTGCATATACAGATTTGCATATGTACCTATATGCATACACAGGTATATTTGAATCCACACATTTAGGCCAGATTAGAATCTGGTTGCATTGTGTTGTTTAGAATGTTTGGGGTCTAGATGAACAAAGAATTTTAGTAATCCCTTAGTTCACCCTCATTTTACTTACAAAGAAACTAGGGTCCAGTGATAGTTTGTTCTGGGGTGGTGGTGGAGGGGATGGTGTTCCTTGCTGTTGGTTCTGCTTTATTATAAATTATATTCCAATTGCATTTAAGTTTCTTATTCTTTTTATAACTAACTCACCATGGAGTGAAATCTAAAATACTCCCCTGCTTCTCCTTATTTTACTGAGTTTTAATTTATGACACTGTGAGTTTCCCTTATGGCTCTAAAGAAGATGGAGAAAATGTAGCAGAAATAACAATTATACAGTTCAGGTGGAAGACTTGTGGCACTCATGTTTTCAAGAAGCATCCTGATATTTGTTTTGAATCCTTATCCATGTTTTGTTTTTACTATTGCATGAGGTGTTGATACTTCCCATTAACCTTTTACTTTACTTTTTCAAATATCTTTAATTCCACCCTTATTGGAATTGGAATCCACTGCCGACTCTTTAATGATGCAGATCACAACCTCCTTCAAAGGAGCAAATTATTTTAAAGATATTTTGTTAAAAATAATAAGTCCAACATCTTGATGAGGTTTGCAAATTAATCCAGTCTTATCCTTAGAGAGTAGATCTATATTCTGCCACAAAGTCCCTCCTTGTAATATTTCCAGCTTGATGGAACTTGCTAGAGTTTCTTCTTCTTTGGAATGGCCCCCAAGAAGCCATGGTCATTTCTTATCTTGATGAAGCATTGGCAAAGGACCTTGGAGGGTGATTAACATGGTAAGATTTCTTAATTGGTATGGGAGGATATTTAATTTTATTTTTACAGCAGCAAAGTACTGGCTTCCTTTATTTTTGTCTATTTCCCCCTAATTACATGTAAAAACAGTTTCCAATATTTTTCAAAGAATTTTAAGTGTTTAATTTTCTCCCTCCTCCCCACCCAACCCCTCACATTCCTTGAGATGGTATAGATTTTACATGTGCAATCATGTAAAACATTTTCTCTTATTAATCCTTTTGTGGAAAGAAACTCAAATAGGAAAAAAAATTAAGAAAGTGAAAAAATGTTGCTTCGTTCTGGAATTATACTCGAGTTCTTTTTTTCTGGAAGCAGATGGATTTTTTTATCATGAGTCCTTTGGGATAGTTGGTCCTGGCAAAGTATTCCTATCACTGGATAATGTTCTTTTGGTTGTGCTTATTTCATTTTGCTTCAGTTCATGTTAGTCTTTCCAGGATTTCTGGGCTTCTCCTGCTTGTCATTTCTTAAAGTACAATAGTATTCCATTATAATCATACACTATAACTTATTCATTTATTCCCCAATTGATTGGTATCCCCTCATTTTCCTAATCTTTGCCTCCTAAAAAGATATGCTTTAAATATTTCTGTACATATATGTTCTTTCCCTCCACCCCCCTTTTTTTAGCTCTTTGGGATACCAAACTATTGCTGAATCAAAGGGTATGTACTGTTTTATAGCCCTTTGGACATAGGTCCAAATTGCTCTCTTGAATGATTAAATCAGTTCACAACTCTCCCAATACTGTATTTGTTCCCCAGCTTTAACATATCTCTTTCAAATTTTGTCATTTTCCTTTTCTGTAATAACAGCCAATCTAATAGGTTTGGGATGGTATATCAGAGTTATTTTAATTTACATTTTTCTAATTAATAGCAATTTACATCATTTTGTGCTTAAACATAGAGAGCTTTGTTTGCCATGTTCGAGAACTGCCTGTTCATAGCCTTTGACCATTTATCAATTGGGGAAAGACTTGTGTGCTTATACATTTAATGCATTTTTCTATATTTAAGAAATGAGGCCTTTTTAGAGAGATTTGTAAAAATTTTGTGTCATTATGATTACTGTAGATAACTTTCCATTTTATTTATCCCTATGTAGTTTATGACCTCCATGTCCCCCACTTTGCCCTGTTTTCTACCAGCCCCACCCCATTTCTCTTATCCTCTTGCTCTCCTTCTTGCCTGTCAGTAAGATAGCTTTCTATAACCACTATTGTGTATGTTTTTCCCTCATTGAGTCAGTTCTGAGGAGGTAAGGCTCACATGCTTTCCTCCCCATCTCCCCCATCTTCTGTTTCCACTGTAAAAGTTCTTTGATGCCTCTTTTATGTATAATAATTTACCCAATCCTATTTTCCTTTCCCTGTTCTTTCAATGAATTCCTCCCTCTCATGCCTTAATTTAGTTTTTTATACTGTCCTATCATATTCAACTCACACACTTGTCCTCTGTTTAAGTATAGTCTTTTTAATTGCCATAGTAATGACAATTTTTGGCATTACAAGAATCATCTCCCCATGTAAGGAAGTACACAGTTTAACTTTATTGAATGATTTTTGATTTCTCTTTCCTCTTTGTCTTTTTATGCTTCTTTTGAGTCTTGTATTTGAGAATCAAATTTTCCATTCATCTCTGGTCTTTTCATAAGGATGGTTTGAAAGTTCTCCATTTCAATGAATAGTCATTTCCCCCCAGAGGGATTGTATTCAGTTTTGCTGGGTAAGTAATTCTTGGTTGAAGTCCTAGCTCCTTTGCCCTCTGGAAGGTGCTATTCTAGTCCCTCTGGTCCTTTAATGTAGAAGCTGCGAAGTCTTGTGTTATTCTGAGTGTGGCTCCATGTTATTTGAATTGTTTATTTTTGGCAGCTTGCAATATTTTCTCCTTGAACTGTATGAGGTTTTGGAATTTAGCTATGATATTCCTGGGAGTTATTATTATGGGATCTCTTTCAGGAGGTGATCTATACATTCTTTCAATTTCTATCTTGTCCTTTGATTCTAAATATCAGGACATTTTTCCTTGATGATTTCTTGAAATTTGTTGTCTGAGCTCTTTCTCTCTCTTTTTTTCTGATCATGGTTTATAGGTAGTCAAATAATTCTTAAATTACCTCTCCTGGAGTTATTTTCTAAGTCATTTGTTTTTCTATGAGATATTTTACATTTTCTTCTATTTGTTTTATTCTTTTGACTTTAATTGTTTCTTGATGTCTTATGAAGTCATTAACTTCCACTTGCCTGGTTCTAATTTTTAAGATATGATTTTCTTGAGTGAGCTTTTGTACCTCTTTTTCAATTTGACCAATTCTACTTTCTGAAGAGTTCTTTTCTTCAGTAAAATTTTGTACTTCTTTTTCCCAAGGGCCAATTCTGGTATTCAAGAAGTTTTTCTCTTCAGTTTATTTTTGTATAACTTTTTCCATTTGTTCAATTCTGCTTTTTAAGAACTTCTCTGCCATGGATTTTTGTACCTCTTTTACCAATTGGCTTACTTTGTTTTTTTCAGGTATTAATTTCTCCAATATTCTCCAATATTTTTTGTGATTCCTTCATCAAGCTGTGGTTTCTTTTTTCATGATTTTCCTTGTACCACTCTCATTTCTGTTCCCTAGTTTTAGTCTACCTCTCTTATTTGATTAAAAAAATTGGGCCCCTCCACTAATTCTTTCTGGGTTTGAGAGCAATTTTTATTTTTTCATGTAGTCTTTGCATGAAGAAACATTGACTTTGTTGTCTTCTGACACTGTCACCAAAATAACCCTTCTTTCCTGTCACCAAAAACTCTATATTGAGTTTCTTTTTTTTTTGTTAATTTTCCTAGCTTTTTCTTTTTTCTTTTCTTTTAATTAAAAAAAAAAACTATTAAAGTTGGGCTCTGTAACTGTGGTGAAGGGAGCACTGCTCCAAATTTCAGGTTCTTTATGCAGCTGTCTGCACAGATGGCACTGGGTATCTTTTAGCTTTCATTTTATCCAAGGTGATATGGTCTAAGGAGAGGTGTGTTTAATACTCTCTTCATCTGTGCTCTGTTCTTAAGTACCTTAAGCACTCTTTTACCCCTTGGAAATGTGACCATGGTCCCCTAATCCCCTGTGGCTATAAATGCTGGTGTATGCCGTTGCTCCTCCTCATCCTATGACTGCACCCCAAAACTGGATCAAGTTCTGTTTGGGAAATGTGACAAACGTCTTGCACCCAGAGCCAGGGAAGGGACTCCTGTAATCTCCTTGAGAGCAGTTGTCTGACTCTCTTACCATCTGTGGTTAGTTCTCCAAACCTTTATTTCTTCAGCAGTGCCCAAGTCCTGTTGCCTTGTAGCGTCTCCTTTGGTGTGTTAGTTCCCTGATGCCAATTTTCTAAGTTGTTTTTGGCTGAAAAATTACTTCCTGTTGTCTTTTTTGTGGGTTATTCTGCTCTGGAATTCATTTTGAGGCATTATCACTGTTTTCTGATGGGTAATTTAGTAGAAATCAGTTGGGTCCTTGTTCTTCCTCTTTCATTTTAGTTCCCATGGCAGAGAAATTAAATCCAGCAGCAATAAAAGGAAGATATGTTAGTTAAGTAATTAATTCTTTTATAAATTATCACAAAACTTTTATTTAGCTCCTACTATGAGCCAGGCACTGGGCTTTCCAAAATCTCTCTGAGAAATCACCTCCTGTCATATTTTGGATACATTTGTTATAGACAAAAAAGTTTGTGAAGCCTGACGATAATTAAAATTTAGGTATTCATTTACTTGTATTGGGCAGTATTTCCTCCCTTTTTTTCTTTCTCAGTGACCTCTTAGAGTTTATCATCTATTAAAATGTACTTTTCATCCTTGGTAATATTTGTGTTGGACAGTGAACTGATAAGTACAAATTAGTTCATCTTTATGTTAATCTTTTAGTTTGACTTTCAAAAATTGAGCAGCATTTAAAAATCTGCACTGTAGGGATTTTCTGTAACCTTCTTCTTTTGTCATGTCTGAAAGGTATATTCATATATCAGAAAAAAACAAAAAATTCTAATGCAATTATAAAAATAAATGCTCACATTTAAACTTCAACTTCAGATTATAAAACACTTTACATATGTTAACTTAATAAGAAATTTAGCTGTAGAGCACTTGGGCTTGAAAAATATTATTTACCATTTTAAAAATGCATTTTAAAAATGTGAGACACTGTGTTAATGGAAAGAATATTTGATTTGTATTTGGAATATTTGTGTTCAAACCTAGTTTTGATACTACTACCTATATGACTGTGAACAAATTCATTAACCTTCCTGGATCTCAGCTCCTGTTCTGAAAATAAGAGTGGCCTACATGATCTCTAAAGTTCATTTTAGTTCTAAATCCATGCTACTATGATCCTATAAATGTAGGATTAGGCACGTGGAATAGTACTATGATAAAGGAGAATTGATGAAATTTGGGACAGGTTTGAAGAAATTAATCTGTTAATACAAATACTAATGTGCTATTTTCAAATTTGATTTCATATTTGATAGAGTTCATTACTAATTTCCTAACCTTTTGACCTTTTCCTCTGTGTGAAAAATGAGTGGCTTTTGGCTGACCAGTAGGAAGCAAGTGGGGTGAGAGTAAATGGAAGTAATGAGATAGAGTGTTAAGGGGCAATGTGATATTGATGATATAGGAACTTAGAGTAGGACTTTTTAGGCTGGTGTCCAAGAATGGGGGGGAAAACACCTTTATTCTCAATGATCTTTAATTAAAGTGACCATTTCCTTCAATTATTTATAGAAATTCTTCTTTCTAACAAGGAGCCCATCTCTCTCTCTCTCTCTCTCTCTCTCTCTCTCTCTCTCTCTCTCTCACTCACACACACACACACATATTAAAATTAAGAATCTCTGACTTAGAAGGACAGAGAGGATATGACATATATTATTCTTGGCCACTAGAATTTCAAACTAAAGGGCTTTGAAGTCAGGACACTAGGACAGAATAACAGTGGCACTCTTTTCCATGTCATGACCTGCCATGGGGTCTGATTCCTATTGTATAACAAAAAGATGCTATCCATGGTAAAATGAAGTTGGGGTCTCCAACTGTCCATAGAACTCTTAATCTGTCATATGACTCATTCATGGACCCATTTTCCTGAGACCAAATTTTCTGGATAAAGCTAAATGGGTGGAGGGCTGTTATTCCACTCACATTTCAAAGAGCTGAGAGGTAAGTGGATATTTATTGGTAATTTGGTATATTGCCATGGATACCTGAACAAGTCATCAGTCAGCCAATATTTAGTTGTATTGATTAGTATTTTAAAATTTTATTATTGTATTAATCACTATTCTATAAAGAAAGGTAAAATATTGTCCCTCATGGAACCCATGATTTAATGGGAGAGATAATATGTAAAAAAATACATACAAGCAAGCAATATATAGGATAATTAGGAAATCAACAAATGGAAGGCAATATACTTAAGAGGGCTTAGAAAGATTTCCTGTAGAATTTGTTCCTGTAGAATTAGTTTCCTAACAGAAGATAGGGTGCATGACTATTATTTGGGAGGAGGGGAGGTCCATATAAAACAGCCCTTAAAGGAGCCTAGAACATATTTGGGACTACTTTCACAAGGGAGTGGACCACTGTGAATATTAAATTTATCTTCCTGACAGATCGCATAATAACAAAAATCCACATTAGGACTTGTCTTTTATAACCTTATGATTCTGTCCTTCCTCCTGGCAAGAGGAATCTATGTTCAATTTAGGAGAGAGATGATCTGGGAACTTCAGTATTTCACAGTCCACAGGGAAATGTTATAAATTTTCCTAATAAATGTACAAATTCAGGAGGCTCAAAACATGAATAGTTATCTGTATAATGAAACATGAAAGGAAATCCCTGTTCCTGGAAATAGGATCCACATTAAAGATCATTAAAAAATAGCAATACCATTCAGGGAATTATATTTTTCACAGAACCTTGTATAATTTTCTAAGAAGGAAATACTTCTTTGATTTGGAGGAAAGACCCCAACCAGTCAAGCTTCCCTATCCAGGCATTGTTCACTGTCTTACTGTCTCTCTCTGTTTCTATAATCCCCTGATTTCAAATACATTCCTAAATGTGTAGGTATAGGTCATCCTGCCCTGCAGGCAGCTGTTCACTGCCCCATGATAAATTATTCTGAATATACTCACTTTTAGAATGAGAAAGGGAGATTGATTTCCACTGATGATTTCCTCCATGGACCTCCATTTTAAGGAAAGCCACAGATCAGTCATCTTTCTTTCTTCCTACTTTACTACCATGCCTCCTCCAACAGTAGGATCTTCTTTGCCCCCAATTTTCAGTTCCCTTTTGTAGGTTGTTTTCCTCCATTGGAACAAAAGTTCCTTGAGGACAATAGTTGTCTATGTTTTCGCTCTTCCTTGTAGTTGTGTTGCTTGGTACAGTGTGTGACACGTTGACTGGGTAGTTGGTCTTCACCTGAGAATGACTTGCATTGGTATTTCTACTTCTACTCCCTCTGACTTGATGATATTGTGTGTTCCCTATTTCTCTTTTACTTTACTCTTTGCTGTTCTCCACTGATTTCCAATCCCAACTTTTTTGCAACTCTCCTCAGCTCCAGTGATGGGTTTATCACTAGCTTCCATTCATGGTTCTCTGCCATTTGAGTGTTATCTTCAGTCTCTAGAAGATGACATTTGTCACTTTCCTAGGAGACCACCTCTCTAAAAGTGGCCTAAATGGAAAACCTCCATGTATTTATTGTTCAAAATTTTACCCTATTCATCTCCTGCTTCTTTCTCACTGTTCTGACAAGTCTTGGCCTCAGGACCAGAAATTATAGGAATGTTTTTTCCTACCACTAAAAATACCTAGTCTCCCATTCCATTCAGGCTCATGGAAATTCATTATTTTCTAACTTTGCTCTCCCTGATCCCCAATAATCAAAAGGAGGCAGACACTGTCATTAAGCCATGAAACATAGATGTCACTCAGAAAGAGCAACAACAAAATTATTCATTACTTTCTGTTGCAGATCACAGTATTAGGTGCTGGGTGATACATGCTGTTCATTTTTCTTCTTGAAGAAGACCAATGACATCACCATGTTGGGGAAACACAGAGCTGAGACAACTTCTGACCTCACGGAACTTTTGATCTAGTTTAGGGTAAAAACAACAACAACCAAATCTTCTATTTACACAGTTCTTTAAGATCTGCTAAGTAGTTTTTTTCTCCCTTTCTCATTCTAAAAGTGAGTATATTCAGAATAATTTATCATGGGGCAGTGAACAGCTGCCTGCAGGGCAGGATGACCTATACCTACACATTTAGGAATGTATTTGAAAGCACATTACTTGCAAGAATTGACTTTTGTGATATATTGATCCATCTGTGTGTCTGTCTTTCTCTAAGCTTAACTTTAAATTATTGATACTCCCCTTTCCCCATATTTATCTGGAAATAGAGAATTGTGATGACAAAATATGCTTCTCCCTAGCCTCAACCTTAATAACCATTTTGTAGTTGATTTTATGTAGGGCATTATCTATGGGTCTTTTTTCCCCCTCGTTTCCTTCTTTTCATGTTTTTTTTTCTGCTATGATCTTTGAGACCATTTTTTTCTATGGATGTCTTCTAGGATTTCCCACAGGAGGAAATAAAATGGTGCTAAAGTGTAGGCTACTTCCATCTGCCTCTCGATATGGTATATGAAATCTACTTTTGTTCTATATGTGCAGCACACAGCATACTTCTTGCTACATAGTAAAACAGTCACTAAACACTTATAGATCGATTGATTGGGTATTTTCTGCCTAGAGAGTTGGGAACAACTGGACTGGAATTTTGCTTGAGTTCTTGGTTAGCAATCGAAAACTGGACAAGTGGTTTTAATGCTTTGAGTCTTACTTTCCTCTTAAATAAAATGAGGAAAATAATTGCTTATTAAGCACCTAGTAAAACCAAGATTATATACTAGAAAAGTTTTTGTTTCATAGGCCTTTTTGTCCTACTGTATTGATAATTTTGGGCTTACTAGGAGGCATAGCCCGAAGCCTAGAGTCAGGAAGACCAAAGTTCAAATTTAACCTCAGAGACTTACTACCTTGATAACCCTAAGCAAGTCACAACCCTGTTTGCCTTAGTTTCCTCATCTGTCAATAGATTGGAGAAAGAAATCACAAACAGTTCCATTATCTTTGCCAAGAAAAACACAAATGGGGTCACAAGAGAGTCAGACATGACTAAAAATACAACTGAACAACAAAAGTAGTAGTAAATGAATAAAATCATTTATTAAGTACTTAGTGCTAAAAACTAGGTTACCAAAGATAGTCCCTATCCTCAAGGAGGTTATATTCAAATAAGGGAAACAACATAAAAAGGGGCAAAGGAGAGCCATCTTATTTTAGAACATTATAGAAATGGTTTGTAGCTGATTAGGCTGACAACTCTTCCTAAGGATAGTGATAAAGTTATTTTGATTCTACCTCATGTTTCCAGAATAAGATGGTGAGGGGTGGGCATGAAGAAGACAGAATTGAGTCAATAAAACAGGATTAGGGCTTTTACTGATAGTGATTTTTAGAGTCATTGACCAGGGTATAGGGGCCACTCAAGAGAGTGATATCTTTAAGAAATGATCAAGAATGTATATCATTATTTTCAGCATAAATCTAATTCAATTTCATCAAAACAAAGATACATGAAGTGTATGTTGTCTTTCCATACAGGTAAGAACAGGTTAATCATCTCCAGTAAAAACAGAAGAATATTCCCTATTCATTTTAATCATGAAAAGCATCCTCCCTTGTCATTATGTTAATGTCTATATTGATGAAGTCAGAGCTTAACAGGCCACTTCCCTTGTGTTCTTCTCCACAAAGAATTGGATCAAAAAGACACCCTCCCTGTTTAATACAAGAAACGTAAAGGGAGAGGACAGTTCCTCTTCTCCTTCTGCATGTTGCATTACGGAGAAAATTATAACATGAGTAATAGAAGTTTTAAGTCTTTAGGACAGAGATAAGTAAATAATTATGGGAAAAGTAATTTATTTAAAATAAGAATAACCATAGAGAAAAATGGAGATTATTCTGACCCTCATTTAAAAAATATTGAAAAGGCAAATTTTTCCAACCCTTTATCTACTTAGGTTTGATATGTGAAAAGGTGAACAGGCTAGAGATTAGCATTGTTGCCCCTTTTTTCCTTTTTGGTTTTTCCAATTCAGATCCATTAGTTGACTGTCTTGGCGCCCCTGGAGTGCCCTGTGGTTGTCCAGGTTACTTCCTGCTGGCAGCACTTTCATATGATTGCAGAAAATGGAAAAAATTCATTTGATCAGCTTCTATTTTATTGTAGAATGATGCAGAGATTAATTGATTTGTAGATAGATAGTGCTCCTAAATTATTAGAGAGACTAAGATAATTTATTAAATACTATTTATTTTTCCCCATCCCTATGAGAATAAGAGAGTATAATTTTGGAAGAGATGATGGTTAGGTGGGTTAAGATGGAGGCAGAGTAGAAACAGTGTGCTTAACCTCTCTTAACCCACATATATAGGACTCCTCAAGAGGACACAAAAACCAAATATAGATGAAAGAAGGGACTCCACAACAGGGCACACTATTAAAGGTATGTGGGATCTGGGAATTTTCATGCTATAAGGGGTGAAATAGCTCTCACTAAAATGTGAGCTGAGCAACTCCCTCTCCCCCACACCACCTACAGTGCCAAAACCAACACACAAGAGTTAGAGCAAGTTTGGGGCATTCATTAAGTTCTTGACAGCTACCTGGGATCACCAGGGCATGTTCCTGAGAGCGGCAAGACTTAAGACCCCAAGAGGCTAAAGAACACAGACTTTGAACTCAGACCTTGAGCTTAGGCGTGGACCTTGGGTGGGGACCCAGTGAGGAGGGGTGCATGAATGTGGAAGCAGAATCCTGAGACTGTTAAAGGAGCCTCAGGCAGAGGAACAAGCAAGGGGACCACCAAGAGGCTTGACCCTGCAAACAGCTAGACTTGAGACCCTAGGAGTTTAAAGAACTCAGACTGATGGTGGGTGAGAGGATAAACCTGAGAGGACAGCACAGCACTGTGACTCAGGCGAAAACTGCTCTGCAGCTTGAAAGGCAGCATAATAATAATGGCAAGCCATGCACAAGAATCTACAAAGAGAAAGATCAAGAAGAAATCTTTAACACTCGACAACTTTTTTACAGAAAAATCCAGACAAAAGAATAAACAACAGAGTTGAAAAAACAAGTAATCACATCCAAACCTTCCCGAAAAAATGAAAATTGGTCTCAAGCTCTTGAAGAGTTCAAATCTGAGATGATGAGAAAGATGGAAGAGATTTGGCGAGAGAAGTGGGAAATAGCTCAAAAGGAAATTAACAGGTTAAAAGACAGAAACTCCCAATTGGAGAAAGATGACCAAAAAATCAAATGAAATGATAAGAAAATTGGAGGAAACCATGAAAAACAGAATAGACCAAATTGAAAAGGAAAATCAAAAGATTATAGCAGAAAACCAGTCTCTAAAGACCAGAATTGGGCAAGTAGAAGTCAATGATCTCTCAAGACAGCAAGAAGACATAAAATAAAGTCAAAAGACTGATAAAATAGAAGGAAACATGAAATATCTCACTGAGAAATTGACAGATCAAGAAAACTGGTCTAGAAGAGACTAGTTGAGAATCATTGGTCTTCCTGAAAAAGCAGAAATTAATAGATATTTGGACTCCATACTACAAGAGATGACAGTTAGCTATTCCAAAACATACCTGATCTCTATATCAGTGATTCCCAAAGTGGGTGCCACTGCCCCCTGGTGGGTGCTGCTGCAGTGATCCAGGGGGGCAGTGATGGCCACAGGTGCATTTATCTTTCCTATTAATTGCTATTAAAATTTAAAAAAAGGGGGGGCAGCTGGGTAGCTCGGTGGATTATGAGCCAGGCCTAGAGACAGAAGGTCCTAGGTTCAAATCTGGCTTCAGACACTTCCCAGCTGTGTGACCCTAGGCAAGTCACTTTACCCCCATTGCCTACCCTTACCACTCTTCTGCCTTGGATCCAATATACAGTATTGACTCCAAGATGGAAGATAATTGTTTAGTAAAAAAAAATTTAAAAAATAATTTTCAGGGGTGCTAAGTAATATTTTTTTCTGAAAAGGGGGTAGTAGGCCAAAAAAGTTTGGGAACCACTGCTCTATATTGTCCCTAGAAAATAGACAATATTTTTTGAAGAAAAAAGACAATAGATTTTGAAGACCTCCAGAGAGGGAGAGCTTACTACTTTGTATGCCATTCCATTCTACTTCTCATTGGCTATGATTGTTTTTTTAATAGAAAATTTTTCCATGGTTACATGATTCATGTTCTTTCTCTCCTCTCCCCACCTCTCCCCAATAGCCAACACGTATTTCCACTGGCTTTTACATGTGTCATTGATCAAGACCAATTTCCATATTATTGATAGTTGCACCGGGGTGGTCATTTAGAATCTACATCCCAAATCATATTCGCATCAACCCATGTATTCAAAAAGTTGTTTTTCTTCTATATTTCCACTTCCATAGTTCTTCATCTGAATGTGAATAGCTTTCTTTTTCATAAGTCCCTTAGCATTGTTCTGAGGAGAGAACATTACATTCGATTGTCCCACAGTATATCCGTCTCTCCTGGATCTGCTCCTTTCACTCTGCATCAATTCCTGAATGTCTTTCCAGTTCACATGGAATTCCTCCAGTTCATTATTCCTTTGAGCACAATAGTATTCCATCACTAACAGATACCACAATTTGTTTAGCCATTCCCCAATTGAAGGGCATACCCTCATTTTGTAGATTTTTTCCACTACCAAGAGTGCAGCTATAAATATTTTTGTACAAGTCTTTTTCCTTATGATCCCTTTACAGTATAAACACAGCAGTGGTATGGCTGGATCAGAGGGCAGCCAGTCTTTTAAAGCTCTTTGGGCATAGTTCCAAATTGCCATCCAGAATGGTTGGACCAATTCATAATTCTACCAGCAATGTAGCAATGTCCCAATTTTGCCACATCCCCTCCAACATTTATTACTTTCCTTTGCTGTCATGTTAGCCAGAGTTGTTTTGATTTGAATTTCTCTAATTATTGGAGATTTAGAACACTTTCTCATGTGCTTATTGATAGTTTTGATTTCTTTATCTGAAAATTGTCTATTCATGCCCCTTGCCCATTTATCATTTGGTGAATGGCTTGATTTTTGTACAATTGGTTTAACTTATATTTGTTATGATTTAATGATTTAATGAAAAAAATGTGAAGGAAGGGTGTCTAGCAGTACCAGATCTTAAACTTTACTATAAAGCAGTTGTCATCAAAACAATATGGTACTGGCTAAGAGACTGAAGGGAGAATTATTTCTCTTAATTTTCTTGATGTTTTGTTCTTCCAAATGAACTGTTATAATTTTTTATAATTCAGTAAAGAAGTTTCTTTGTAGTTTGATAGGTATAAATAAGTAAATTAATTTGGGTAGAGTGGTCATTTTTATTATGTTAGCTTGTCCTACCCATAAGCAATTAATGTTTTTTCCAATTGTTTATATCTAGTTTTAATTGTTTGGAAAGTGTTTTGTAGTTGTGTTCATGTAATTCTTGTGTTTGTTTTGGTAGATAAATTCCTAAGTATTTTCTATTGTGTAGGTTAATTTTAAATGGTGTTTCTCTTTCTAACTCTTGCTGCTGGGATGTGTTGGAAATATATAGAAATGCTGATGATTTATGTGCATTTATTTTGTATCCTGCAACTTTGCTAGAATTGTCGATTATTTCTACTAGCTTTTTAATTGATTCTCTAGGATTTTTTAAGTAGACCATCATATCTGAAAAGAGTGATAGCTTAGTCTCCTCATTGCCTATTTTAATACCTTCATTTTCTTTTTCTTCTTTAATTGCAACTGCTAGTGTTTCTAGTACAATGTTAAATAATAGAGGTGACAATGGGCATTCTTGTTTCACTCCTGATCTTATTGGGAAGGCTTCTAACATAACCAATGCATATGATGCTTGTTGATGGTTATATATATACATATACATATACATATATATATATATACATATATACTCTTTACTATTTTTTGGGAAGGTCCTTCTTTTCCTATACTTTCTAGTGTTTTCATAAGGAATGGGTGTTGTATTTTTTCAAAGGCTTTTTCAGCATCTATTGAGATAATCATGTGATTTTTGTTTGTTAGACTGTTGATATGGTCAATTATGTGGATGGTTTTCCTAATGTTGAAACAACCTTGAATTCCTGGTATAAATCCCACCTGATCATGGTGGATGATCTTCTTAATTACTTGCTGGAGTCCCTTTGCTAGTTTTTTAAAGATTTTTGCATCTATGTTCATTAAGGAGATTGGTCTGTAGTTTTCTTTCTCTTTTTTTGATCTGCTTGGCTTTTGGATCAGTACCATATTAGAGTCATAAAAGGAATTTGTTAGAGCTCCTTCTTTGCTTATTATGCCAAATAATTTGGCTATTATTGTTAAGAAATTCGCATCTGTCTGTCTGTCTATCTATACATCCATTGCCTTCTTCCTTCCTTCCTTCCTTCCTTCCTTCCTTTCTTTCCTCACCATACAAGTATATAAATTTTATAGAGTAGCCTTTATTTGATCTCAAGAAAGAATGCAAAGAAAAAAATGTGTATGAGTCACAGGGACTTATGAATAGTCATAACAATATCAACAATATCTTTCCTGTCCATTTATTCTTACCTTCTCCCTAGGAATTCTTTTTTTCATAGGAGTCTTCTCAGCTTTCTCACTTTTGTACCCCAGATTAGCTTGTGTTCCAAATGTTCATAAGGGTTATTTGTGCCTGAATTTTAGGAGAGCCTTTGGAGCTTCCATTAGTCTAATCAGCTATTATCAGACACCACTATATATTTACAATAATGTACCAATTCCATTTTAGTCCTCTTTGAGTATAATTTTTCTAGGCCCAAATCTAAGCAGACTATTCTCATCTGACCCTGGGAAATAAAATGCCACACAGCATCACTCAATATAGTGATGAGGGATTAACATTGTTCAGATCCAAGGTCCTCCAAACTGTCAATGAACTATCTTTACTCATCCAACTAAATGTTGACTTTCAGTTGGAAGATATTTTCAAAGCCATAAGATTCTTAACATTCAACATCAAAGTGAACAGGAAACTATTTCATACCCTTTCAAAGCAATATGATAACCCATTTCAGTTGGGATCTATATAACAGGAAGAGAGAGAGAGAGAGAGAGCGAGCTACAGGCTCCAGCTGGTTAAATGCTCTACAAACACTGGGACACCATCCAAACCCTTGAAGACAGCTAATATGTCCTGAGTCTTCTCCAGACTAAATATCTCTAGTCCCTTCAACTGATCCTCATAGAGCAGCTGTCTGGGTCCTTAGAGTTTACATAAAATCATATTTAATGCAGATTATTGACACAAGGGACAACTCTGTTCTCATTTATCTTTCTTCTTTCCATTTCTCCCCAAATCTAATATATTTCAACAAAGTAATTTAGTACCACTAGTGATGATACAGAATAATTTTGTTAAACACTTTCCTTCTTTTACCTTGATACCTGCTTACTACATTCTACCATTTTGTCCTCCAAATTAAATCTTGTGCACCTTTTTTTTGTGTGTGATGTCATGTCCCTGTAGAAGCCCTATAACTGCAGAGGGCTCTAATTTGCAAGATTGTAGGACACTAATGCAGTTCCATTTATCATGCAAAATAATCTCATTTTCAAAATTCCTGCAAGTGGTAGGGTAAGTTCTTTTTTTTTTCCTTTCTCTTCTTACATGTCTTACTAAGCAAGCAGAATAGAATACCCCATTAACATTATGGGATCCCTGTCAAAGAAATATAATTTGATCTCTTCCTCCTTGAGTTATAAAATGCATTTTGAAGTGATGAGTAATTACATAAAATGAAGGAGAAAATGCATTTGGAGTAAATTATTTTTCAATTTAATAATTGATCTAGCCATTTTGGCACCTAAAGCTCAGCTTTCTCAGTGCGTAAAGGGGGTAAAAAACATTTAGGCTCTGGAAATTAGAGTAATTTTTTGACATTACCAAAAACCTCTTTAGCAAATCATTGCTCTTGATTTGGAAGCTCTAGTTTTGGTTTTTGATTAAAAGATAGTATTAGAGGGGAGCTAGGTGACTCAGTGAACAGAGAGTCAAAACTGGATTCTGGAGGTCCTGAGTTTGTATCTGGTCTTATATGTTTCCTAAATTTGTGACTATGGGCAAGTAACTTAACCCCTATTACCTAGTCTTTACCACTCTTCTACCTTGGAACCGATACTTGATATTGATTCTTAGATGGAAGGTAAGGGTTTTTTAAAAAAAGAAAACACAGAAGAGTGATAGCATTGGAAGCCTGAAAGTAGGTCATCTGATTAATTGACCCATCACCCAGGTCGATTCAAGAATAAAATGAGATAATATTCATAAGGCACTTTGCAATCATTTATGTGCTTTACAAATGCTAGATATGATGATGATGATGATGATGATGATGATCAGTTACAGGAACTGGATATATTCCATCTGGAGAAGAAAAGAGTAGAACACTAATGTGGAGAATAGAAGGATAAATACTACAGAAAGGATCAGATTTTCAAGTATTGTCTTGTGGAAGGGGCATTGTTCTGCATGTTCCCTGTAGACAGAAATAAGATAATGGTCACAGGTAAGCAGATTTGAGTTTGATGTGAGAAACAAAACAAAACATTATTTTAAAAGTTACAATTTTCTCAGAGAAGTATTGTCTCCTTTGGGTGACCTAGACGCAACCTAAAACTGGAGGTCTGTAAAATTATACTGGATGACAACCTGTCAGAAATGTTGTAAGTTTCGTGTTTATAGATAATTAATATCTTAAACCATTCCTTGGAATAAATGTTCTTTGATTTCAAAGACATTGAGAGAAGAGGCCACAAGACATTTGTATGGTAGAAGCAGGATCACAAAATTATATTATTTAGAATGACTTAGACTTAGGGACTAACTAGTTCAAACCTATTCATTCTTGGGTGAGGACCCAAAAGACCAACCATTCTATGGGTCTGATGCAAAGTAATGAAGTTACTTAATGAAAGAATTATCTTTTTTGAACTATCCCCTAATTTTAAGCATTGTGATTGTTGCAACATCAATCTATCAACAAGTATTTATTAAAAAACTACTATGTGCCAGACCTGCTGAGTGTCAGAAACATAAAGACAAAATGAAACAGTTCCTGTCCTCAGGGAATTTCCTATAAACAATGTATATAAACAGAAACATATAAGTAGGTTCAGAATATCTTTTATTGGATTTTTTTATTACATTGGTTTGGAGAACTGTCTTTTTTCAGTACAAATTATTACCTTTTTGTCAATTTAGGAGTCTTGGGGAATTGCCTGGGACACTGATAAATTAAGTATCTTGCCCAGAGTCACAAACTAGTATGTGTTGAACTTCAGTTTTCCTACTTCCAATCAGTGTTCTCTAAAAATTATTATTCACTGCTTATAATCTAGAATATATATCCAATAAAAATAATAATTTTTTGTGAGAGAGTACAAAGAGCTGTTGAATTGTGTCAAAAAGGCCTCATGGAAATGATGCTTATACAGATTCTGGGAGGGAACAATGCATTTTAAAAGCAGGAGTTCAGAATAGCCAATGGAGATGGCAGCCCATGGAGATGGGAGATGGCCACACAATTCCTTTTCAACTTTAAATCTATCATTTATTTTTAAAGAGGGCAATGCACAGGAATGTAGGCATTATAGGGAGGTTCCTTGGTCATGAAGATAATGGAGAGTATTTAAGAAAAGAGTGCAGGACAGACAAGGGTGCCAAAGACAAACTCTGCTTCCTTCTCTATGTATATAGTCCGCCTCACTTCTGATCGCTAAATCACTTAGTCTTGGCAAATCTGCTACATTATTTCCCTTACCATGTCCAAACCACTATTGTCATATGGAGATCAGATTATGTTACTGACTATATACACAAAATGGCATGAAAAAAAATTCTCACGCTATTTAGCCATAGTTCCAAATTTTAGATGTAGATTTGTTACGTCATTTTAACTTTGGTCTAACTCTTCATGATCCTTTATTGGGGGTTTCTTGGCAAAGATAATAGAGTGGTTGACCATTTCTTTCTCCAGCTTATTTTATAGATGAGAAAACTGAGCCAAATAGGATTAAAAGATTTGCCCAGAGTCACACAATTAATAGGTGTCTGAGGCAAGATTTGAACCCTCTTCCTAGCTAGAGGATAGATAAATAGGGCATTCCTTAAGTACGTATTCTGTTTGAGGTATTAAGAGAAGCACCAGGGTTATAAACAAGTAACTTAGATTCCATTGGAGGAGACAACACATGTATGGAAGCTGGACTTGCACCAGGGTATGGTATTAAAGTGTGAAGAATGAAAGCTGGCTGGTTTAAGACTTAACTCCAAATGGTGGGTCATGGCGGTATGCTTTGGAGATGTCTGGAAAGTGAAATAGAGGCTCCAGTCAGTGTAAGATAAGACAAAAGCTCATCTATCAGAGCTCAGGGAGTTTCTATGTCAGCAGTCTAAGTTTGCTCTGTGGAAGATGTGAAGATCAAGACCGGAGTAGAGATAGTCACAAAAAGTTTGGTTTAGGAATTTTGCAGCACCTCATTTTTGACACATCCATAGTGGGGGTAACAAAGCCCATTTATTAATCATGATCTATTGGTGATCTTAGTTCTTTCTTCTGATCTACATTCTTAGAAAACACTCGATAGAAGTAGGATCATAGGATCAAACATTTTTAAACTCAGAGACTTTAGAGGCATGATGGAACAAATGAGGACAGCCTAAAATCAAGAGATAGTTCGGATTCTTTTTTTAATGTTGTACTATGTTTTACTTTATCAAATATTTCCCAATTACTTTTAATTATTTTATTTTCCCCTAATTATATGTAAAAATTTTCCAACATTTTTCAAAGAATATTGATTCTCAAATTCTTCTTCCCTCTCTACCCTCAACTCCTCACCCCATCTGAAATGGTAAGGCATCTCACCCAGATCTGACAAATGTAATATGAAAACATTCTCTCATATTATTCATTTTGTGAAAGAAAACTCAAATAGATCTTTTATATATTCCTCTTTCTTATACTTAATTTAATTTAATTTTTATATCATCTCATTATATTCAACTCATACTCTTTCCCTCTTTTTATGTATAATCTTTTTAATTGTCTTAATAATGACAAAATTCTTTGGAATGACAAGAATTTTCTCCCTATGTAGGAATATACACAATTTAAAATTATTGAATACCTTTTGATGTCTGTTGCCTGCTTACATTTTTACACTTCTCTTGAGCCTTGTATTTGAGAGTCAAATTTTACATTTAGCTTTGGTCTTTTCGTCAGGAATGTTTGAAAGTTCTCTATTTAATTGAATATCCATTTTTTCCCCTGAAGGTTTATTTTCAGTTTTGTTGGGTAATGTTTCTTGGTTGAAGTCCTACTCCTTTGCCCTCTGGAATATTCTATTCTAGGCCCTCTTGACCTTTAGTGTAGAAACTACTAAGTCTTATTTTATGATTATGGCTTCATGATATTTGCATTGTTTCTTTTTGGCTGCTTACAGCTATTTCTCCTTGACCTGGAGGTTTTGGAATTTGGTTATAATATTCCTGGAAGTTATCCTTTTGGGATCTGTTTTTGAAGGTGATTGGTGGATTTTTTCCATTTTATTTTTTTCCTCTAGTTCTGGAATATTATGACAATTTTCCTCAATAATTTATTGAAATATGATATCTAATCTCTTTTTTTTAATCATGATTTTCAGGTAGTCCAATCATTCTTAAATTATCTCTCCTGGATTTATTTTCCAGAACACTTGTTTTCCCATGAAACATTTCACATTTTCTTCTATTTTTCATTCTTTGACTTTGTTTAATTGTTTTACAATGTCTCATGATGTCCTTAGCTTCCACTTACCCAATTATAATTTTTAAGGCATGATTTTGTTGAGAGAGCTTTTGTACTTCCTTTTCCATTTGACCAATTCTACTTAGTAAAGAATTCTTTTCCTTAGTGAATTTTTGTGCCTCTTTTCCCAGGCCAATGTGTGTGTTTTTCAATAAATTTTTCTCTTCAGTTCATATATATATATATATATATGTATATATATATATATATATATATAGTTTTCCATTTTGCCAATTCTGCTTTTTAAGGAGTTCTCTTCTTTAGATTTTTTTTTTTTAAATTGGGTTCTGTAACTGTGCTGAAGGTAGTACTGTTCTATGCTTTATATTCTTTGTGTAGCTGCCTTTGGAGCTGGCACTGGGGATATGTTTCAGTTCTTCCAAAGTGGTATGATGTAAGGAAAGGTGTGTTTAATACACTCCTGACTTTTGCTCTGATATGTTAGTTGTCCCAAGCACTTTTTTTACCATTTGGAATTGTGAACAAAATCTCCTACTATCCTGTAGCTACAAGGGCTTATGTATACTGGTTGTCCTCTTTACCCTGCAACTGTGCCCCAGGACTGTGACCTAGTTCTTTGTATGGGTAACGAGACAAGAATCTTGCACCCAGACCCCGAAATGTGACCCCTGTAACATTTTTGAGCAGTTGTCTGACTCCATTCTTAACATTTCTGGCTGAGAGGTCCAGAAACTTTGGCTATTGCTTCAGCTCTGCTGTGGTCATGCTTGTTTTGGTGAACTGGGTTCCAACACCACCCCACTGCCCTAAATCCCTTGTACCAGCCTTTTAGGTTGTTTTCAGCTGAAAAATTACGTTACCTTGTCTTTTTGTGGGTTATACTGCTCCACAATTCATTTATGGGAGTTATGTTATAACTTTTTGGAGGTTAGAAATTAGATGGATCATTGCACCTTATCCACTATCCCAAGCTCCACTGAGATGGTTAAAATTCTAACTTAATAATTAAGTAGAAATTTGATCTGAGTAAGGTCCTTCATCTTACTTCTCTCCTTAACTTTCTCCTGGCTTTTCTGCTTGACACAGAATCATCTTTATGCTACCTAATAAAATCACGAAACCCAACTACTCAATGCATAATAGTTCTTACACTTCCCCGCTACCCCCACTGATAAAACATGCATAGTGTACATGGTAAAAGAGTAATATGAGATTCACATATTTAGACACATCTCCATTCCAAATGTTCATATGGGCTATTTCTTCCTGATATATGATAGAAGCTTCCAGACTTGTTTTGTTCTGATCAGCCACAGGTGGACCCACTGCACATTGACCCCGACATAGTGATTTAATTTTGCTCTTTTTTGAGTATGAGACAACAATAAAAGGATACAAGTGTTAATTTGTAAGCAGGAACATCTGGATTCAAATCCTAACTCATTAGCTAATTATTCTGAGCCTTAGTTTCCTTATCTGTAAAATGGGCATGTTAATAATAATAACAATACCTTTAATTCCCAACTTGTTTCACTATGAGGTTAGAATTAGATAATGTATTTAAACCACTTCACAAACTTTAAGAGCCTATCTAAATTTCAGGTATTATCATTATCTCAGGGAGTACTTTACACACAGTGTTACACAGAGACCATTTAATATGCTCCTGGGATAGTAGGGGAAGTCATTAGTTGATTGCCCATTGCTTAACTTTATGTTGCATAGCTTCTGATAATGCACATTTGTAGGTATCCCTCTAGGGTGACTCTGTTGCCTAGTGACATTGTAATTTAATTTTTATTTTATTTTTCCCTCAGTTACATGTAACCAAAATTTTAGCATTCATTAAATAAATTGTTTCCTTTTCTGTCCCTCCTTCACTCATTTGGTCTTCCTAAAGAAGAAAAGCAATTTGATATAGATTATATATGTGCAGTCATGAAAAAATTTCTGTATTAGCAGTGTGAAAATGAATTATGAGACATTCTCTCTCTTTCTCTTGCTCTTAAAATTCAAGTTTTTTCATTCCAGCTGCTCATTTTATCCTTAGTTCTTCAATAGGGAAATAAGATCCATTGTTTGAATGTTCTGTTTTTTAAGAGGGAAAAGTACATTAATAATATTAATAGGTAACAATTATAATGAAATAGTAAAAATAATAGTTGACATTTATGAAAGTGTGAATAAAGGCAATAAATGGGGAAATGATATGGTAGGACTAAAGTAGCCACTTTAAAAATAAATTTTAGGGGGAATTGCCTTGGGCTCATGTCTGTAGAATGAGGGGGAACCTCAACTGATAACATAGGCATCAAAAAAACTGTAATGACTAAAGTGATGTTCATTCTGTCATCTCTACAATCAAATATAAACTTCTATTGTTGGTATGTGAAGAACTTTCCAATTGAGCTTTCCACATTGGTTATATAGTGCTTCTCTTCACACAGTAACCAGTAACCAAACTTGCCTTCTTGTTGACATGACAACCCAACTCTTCTCTTCTCACTTTTGGATAAATTTGCTATATATCCTCTTGGTCTCTAACTCTTAGAACTCCTTTTGTTGATCAGTCATTTCATTTGTGTCTGATTCATTGTGACCCTCTTTAGGTTCTTCTTGGCAAAGATCTTGGAGCATTTTGCCACTTCCTTTTTAGCTCATTTTACAGAAAAACAAACAAACAAACAACAAAAAAAACTGAAGCAAACAGAATTAAGTGACTTGCCCAGGGCCACTCAGCTAGTAAGGGTCTGAGGCCAGATTTGAACTCAAAGGATGAATATTTCTGATTCCAGGTCCAACACTTTATCCATTGCACCACCTAGCAATGTAGTGTTCTAAGCATTAAGAATAGGATGAAAGGCAAAGGAAGACACCATCAAAGAGCTTATATTTCATTGAGGGAGAAAACATAAATAATTAGGAACATGCTAATACCCACACATAAATATATTCACATAGAAAACTGATACCCCAAGGGGTCATCAGATGCTGTGGAAATTGGGGAAAGTTTTCTGCAAAAGATATTTGAGCTGAGCCTTAGAGGAAGCCAGGGAAGATACAAGATAGAGGTGAAGGCATATGGACTGAGGAAAGTAAAACAGATCATGAGAACTGATGGATTAAATCATTCAGGTTTTTATTTGAATTTTCATACATAATTTCATACATGAATTTTCATACATTTTATACATTACATTAACATTTTAAAAAAATCTGTGTTCTTACCTTTTAGTTATCCACTTCTTTTCTCTCTCCTATTGTTCTGAGAGTCTTTCAGGTCATTACCCAACTTTTGAAAATTGGGACCTTGTCAGGTGTTTCCATATTCTCTTTACCCCAATATAAAGAGGAAACCATGAAATGTTTGCTGAGTCTGCTCCTACAGCTGGTAGCAATTTCTGAGTACCTCGAGGATGTATAGTTTTTCCTCTTAGTCATCCGCTGGCTTGGTCATGGTCCCTCACAGCAGCATCTCTGCAGATTTATGTTGCTTTTGTGAATGGCTTCGTTTCACAAGCAAGCCAAGTTCAAATGTATTTATTAAGCACCTATTCTATGCCAGAAACTAGGCTAAGAGAATCAACTTAGGGAACTGAGACATACTTGGAGCCCCAAAGTGGCAAAAATTAAGCAATTAATTAATGTGTATTTTCCTGTGACTTTGTTGATATGGACACCAACAAGAAGTAGTATTTGAAATCTGTGATTTATACAGTAAATCTTAAAATAGTATCATAAATCTAAATCTGGAAAAGTATTTAAATGACATGGGATGATAGGTTTGGAACTTGAAGTGCCCTCAGATGCCATTTGTTCTAATCTTCATTTTATAGATGATAAAATTGAGGCTCAGTAAGGTTAATTTTCTTAGGATCACCAGATCATAGATTCAGAGCTGGAAGGATGCATAGAGGACATTTGACATAATCCCCTCATTATATAGATGAGAAAACTAGGACCCATTGAGTTTTAGTGACTTACATAAGTTTAAAAATACAGTATCAAGGCCAGATTTTAAATTCTTATTCTTTGACTCCAAACTCAGAATTCATTTCAATTGAACCCACTCTGCCCCTTGACATGTTGCCAAAATTTGAGAAAACAATGCAATGTACTTCCTAAGAGTTGTTTTTAATTGAAGAATACACACCTGCCCCCCACATATACTTCTATTAAAATATATATTTACATACTTCTTGTGATAAAGTTAATCAAAGAATTGGTTTCCTCAAAAAACTAAAATGACATCAATTTATGAGACACTTAGTGGACATATACATTACTTAAAATGAACATTAAAAAATGAAATTTAAGAACAACCAAATTTAACTTTATTTGCTATTTGTCCATTGTGGAAGATAAAAAATAGAGATACCCTGAAAAGGACTTGAGATCTTCCAAAATATAACACTATATTTATTTATACTTATTCAGAGATAGCAACTTTAAAGTATTTTTGATGGAGGACTGGAAAACTGTTCTGGAAAATGTGATTATTAGGCTCAAGTGATGAAATAAGCCAAAGTTTTGTGGACACATCAGCAGCCTTTCTGCCCATATATTAAGAATGCTTTCTTCAAGACTAAGTCAGAAGAAGCTAAAATATTGAGCATATGGTAGCCATCATAGAATTTTGTTCCTGTTTCCCCTTAGCATGAGATCAACTCTTTTGGATGAGGTCATGGCCAAGCTGTTGCTAATCCCTGTTCATGAGAATCTCTAAAATTGTAAATCTATGTTTTGTTACAGTCTTAGGAGTTATGTGTCATACCAAAAAAATCAAATATTGTAATAGATTGAAAGTGTTGAATTATAGCAGTGGTTCCCAAACTTTTTTGGCCTACCACCCCCTTTCCAGAAAAAAATATTACTTAGCGCCCCCTGTCAATACTATCACTGCCCCCTTACAGTTATTCACTGCCTCCAAATGCACCTGTGGCCATCATTATCTCCCTGGATCACTGCAGCATCCACCAGGGGGCGATGGCGCCCACTTTGGGAATCACTGAATTATAGGTATAACAGCTATCATATCATTGTTTTGTCAGAACATAGATCTTTTTTTTTTTTGTCTTTGCTTTCACATTTGCACTTGAGCACTCAGTATAGTATACTAATTGCTTAAGGAATATTTTCCATTCATTTATATTTATATTCCAGAGAAAGGAAAATTTCAGAAGACTTAAAAATTGTGGGAAGATATCATCAAATCTTTATTCAGTTCACATATACCCATAAAGTGCTCACCCAGTCTCCATCTTCTGTGGTGGGATATCCTTCAGGATCGCATTCCTATCTTCCCTTTTGCAGGAGGTCTTTTCTGGACTTCCTTCTAGCCACTCAAGCAAATGCCTTCACTTATGATATTAATTTTCACTTATACTCAGATTTATGAAATTTTTTTTGCATACTCTTTCCTCCTCTTTGAGGATAGGGACCATGGTTTGGCCTTTCTTGTACCTCATCCCTTAGCATAGTACCTGGTAAGTGTTTGATAAATACTTGTTGCCTGACTAATTAGGGATACAAATATAAAAGTGAGACAATATCTGCCCTCAAGAAGTTTAAATTCAAATGGGCATAGCTATGGAGGAATGGACTCTAGGAAAGGAGCTTTTGTCCCAGGGATTATGAAGGAGTCACAGGGTGACAAGTAATTTTGTCCCTTCCCTTAGCAATGGTGTTATTGATTAGATTATTATTATTGTTGTTGTTGGAAGGGATGGAGGCTCCTAAGCTGGCAGCAGGACAAAGGCAAGATGAATATACAGGTAGTCCCTGGTGCCTTGCTGGGCAGCTGAATGCACTAGAAAGCATGATTTAGGCTAGAGGAGAGGTAATAGAGAAGGTGGGTGCCACAGCAGCTAGGGATGAAGTGGATTAACCTAACTATTTAGTAGGTGAGTTTTACTTATTAGGAATTTAATTTTATGTGTAGTGATTAGTAACAAGAGTATTGCTTAATTATGTGTTCTGGGGATTGAATAGACAGCTGGGTGGCATAGTGGATAGAGTACTGGGTCTAGATTCAGAAGACTCATCTTCTTGAGTTCAAATCCAGTCTGAGACACTTATTAGCTCTGTGACCCTGAGCTACTCACTTCACCCTGTTTGCCTCAGTTTCCTCATCTGCAAATTGAGCTGAAGAAGGAAATGGCAAACTACTCCAATATCTTTACCGAGAAAACCTCAAATGAGGTCATGAAGTCAAACACGACTGAAAAATGATTGAACCATAATCTGATGATTGCTCATAAAAAACTTGGATAACAATTTAGACACAGAAATCAAATTATGTAGGAAGGCAAGAACAAAACTCTTGCCATTTCATTTTTTAAAGTCATTGTAAGAGTAATTGGGCAGTTGAGAACAATTGTAGTTCTAAATGAGGACTTCTCCAGGGCTATTGTTTATTCTATTTCTAATACTGTACTTGGCATATAGTTAGTACTAAAAAAGTGCTTTTTGACTTTCCCCCCTCTACAGATTTCCATTGGGTTGCCAGCATAGCTTCAATTATAAAGATCAGATAATTAACAAGACCTCTTTTCTTCTTCCTTTATGACTGATAGAAGCAAATATTCTTTGCCATGACTTAGTTAACCAAAATTCAGCTTCCTTCCTCTAGTTTTCAGAAGATATACCAGAGTTAGTATACTTCCAGGCCAAACCCCTTTAATCTGTCTTCAGTAGAGAGGAATGGTAACATGGGATTGAGATGATTAAAATGGGTAGAACCCTGCACTTGGAAAGAACAGAATTCAAATCTTGTATCAAGCACTGATTATCTGTGTGACTTCAGAAGTCCCTAACCACAGTTTCCTTATCTGAATGTGGAGATAATAATAGCACCAGCCTCCAGAGTACTTTTGAGAATAAATTGAGATAATATTTCTAAAGTAAGTTACAAGCTTTAGAGTGCTATGAGTATTTTTTAAATTATTGTCATCGTTGATGATGTTAAGGCTACTATAGTTGTTGTTTTTATTGTTATTGTTATATTGTGCACTGGATTTGGAGTGAGAAAGATTGTTTCAAAAACCCAGTCATGGCTGGCCCTTGACTCTTCCAAGTTTTAATTCCTCAGCTGAGAAATCAATATATCATCCCTGGAGTAATAAAAATCTTTTGGTGAGGCTGTAATGAGTCAAAAACATTTTTTAAATCTTGGCACATTTTGGATTAAAAATTCTTTATTTTTGCTGTTCAGTCTTGTCTGACTCTACATGATCCCATTTAGTGTATTGTCAAAGATGCTGGAGTGGTCTGCCATTTTCTTCTCCACCTCTTTTTTTCGATGAAGAAATTGAGGCAAACCATGTTCAGTGGCTTGCCCAGAGTCACCCAGCTAGTCAGTGACTGTGCCCAGATTTGAACTCAGGAAGATAAGCTGTCCTGACTCTAGTCCTAGCACTATTCCCACTCTTCCACCTAGATTCCCCCAAGTTTGCTATGTATATTATCCATTATGGTAAAATTGAAGAATCACTGATATTCAAAATATTAACTCTGAGGATTATAAGATCAACAGTAATTTTAAAAAAAAGACTCAGTTGCCTTTGGTATACTCTGTATGATAGAAATGTGATCATATGCTTTAGAAAGATAGTCACTTGTTGCCTCAATTAAGGTCCAATTCCACTGGCTCATAGTGGTATGGAGATGATCCTGAATGCTTGAAGCTGATGTCACTAGAATGGTTCCTCTGGCAGGGGTAGCCAAACTGGAATTGGAATGTCTTCAAACAAGGAGCCTTCAACAGATTATATGTCAAAATCCAAAGGCCAGCAAAGCTGAGATCAGAGAAGCTCATTAATGGATTGATTAAAGAATATTTAATTTTTCAGTTGTAAGTACTCAAAATATTTCATTGATACTTTTTTTTCATACCAGTAATTTCTCTTATTTATTTCCCCTTTGAAAGAAAAAATAATGATTAAAATCAACCAACAAGGGGCTCAAGTTTTGCCTCTATATAACCTCCACTTTTGCAGGGATGAAGGATTTTTTTTCTCTTTATCATCTGTTGTCGAGACCCAAGATTAGGCTTGTATTTAATCTAAGTTCAGCTGTGTTATTGTGTTCTTCTCAAATTTCCATGATTATCATCATTATTTGTATTATTCTTTAGTTTCTGTTTTCTTCATGCCACTTCAAGGCATGTTTCTCTGTATTCTATCATTTTCTCATTGCTCATGGTATACTCCAATTCTTTCTCCTCCACAGTGCTCTACTGCTAAGGGAAATTTTAGTCAGAAAACTGTTCTTATTGGTAACTCACTTCCTGGGACCACTATTTTGGGAAAGACCCATCTCTCTCACTTTGTCTTTCTGGTACACTCCATCTTTTACTCATTTCAGCACTTGCCCTGGATGGACACCTTTCCTCCCCCTCTCACCCACTTATGTATCATCTCTTCCCCAATGGAATAAGCTTCCTCAGGCAAATGATAGTTAAATGTACACAACTGAAACGACCAAACAACCACAGCAACAGCGATTTCATTCCCAGGATTTATGTTACAGAGACTATATAGAGTGATAATTAATAGTGACTATATGTTTGGTTATTACCAGTTGTCTAGCCATTCTACAATTAATGAGTTTACACATTATTGCCATTTTCTTTAACTCTAAAAACAATGCATAACAGCAATTTTTTACTCAAGTAGATGGCTATCTGCTTTGGTGGAGGTAGCCTTCACATTTTGGGTTTCATAAATGTTCTTTGCATAAAGCAAATATTTAATGCATACTCTTTAATTCATCCATTTATCCATTTACTCTTAATATTAATCATGACATATCATCAAAAATAAGCACTAAAAATTTAATTTTAATCACCCAAATACTTTAGTCCTTGAACTTTCCATTTAACTAAGATTTTATTTTCAGGACCATAGATCCAACATAACTGCTGTCTGTTGCTTTTCAGTCATTTTGAAAGCCACAGTTTAGAGGAAGGATTTGTTTATTTATCTTCAAGAAAAATTAAAATTCTTTTAATGTCTATACAGATTTCTTTTCACATTTGAAGTCTTGCTTGGTTCTTCACATTTGCAGAGCAGCTGACCTTAAACCAATACATTGGGGAGGTGTTGAGACATGATGGATGGTTAGGAGCCAAGGCTGTAGGTCAGAAACTCTTGAATTTATGTCCAAATTATTCTAGTTACTCATAGTGAGGCTTGGCATGTAATACTGCCACCCACTACTTTCTCAATGGCTAAGTGAAAATATTAATATTAAATGAATTCTCAGGAAAACCATGTTACTTGTAAAAGAACAAAGTTTTATTACAAATCAAGATGATAACCTGAAAGGGAGGAAAAAAAATACCTTAATGTAATTAAAACAGCATCTCTCCATTTTTTATCTTTCATTTAAAAAAAACAACCTAAAACAGTGGAAGAAAAGCAGCTGTTTTTCTATTCTTTTATAATCATTCTTCTAAAATGTAATAGTCAAAAGACACCAACCCTACTCTCAGATGAAAATGCATAGCTAATGTTATACCAAGGAAAAGGAAAATAATAGTTGAGTTGCAAAGGGGCACTTCTAAAATATTCTTCTGATCTGTATCTTCAATAACATATGTTTGCTGTCTTGTATAAATCTGATACCTGTTAAGCTCTTTTGAGAAGCATAGAAGTAAACAAACTTACACATTCAAAATATACATAGAGTTTTAGCAATGCCTTTAATTTTTAAATTAAGAAGCTTTTCTTCATATACACCTCTCCCACTCACCAGCCCCAATGTGGAAAAATCAGGTATAACAATGAAAAACACTGAAGAAAAAATGATTAGTAAAGTAAGTAGATTTGGTAGCTATCACATTCCATGCCCTTAGCTCCATAGCTCTATAAAGGAGAAGGAATTCTGTTTCATATTTTCTCTGGGTATAATAATGTTAATTACATTTAATCCAAATTCAAGTGGCCTTTAGTGTTATTTCTATATAATTATTATAATTATGCATATAAGCTTTAGTCCTTTTTTTCTCTTTTCTTCAATCCAGTGTGAAGAAATTTTATATTGAATTCTGGTCTTGGGACCAGGAAAACTTGAGTTTAAAACTTGCTTTTGAGATTTACTAGAGATGTAACTATGGATAAACCATTTAATATTTCTGATCTACAGTTTATGTCCTCTATAAATAAATGAGAGGATTAGACCAGATAAGCTCTATGTTTCTCCCCTCTAACCTCATCCATGTCTTTCTAGGCTCCTCTGAAGTTCTCCAGTTTGTTGTTTCTCTTGATATATTAAATTCAGCTATCACAATTGTACCCATACTCTGTGGATAGACCACAACTTTTTCTTTCTTTCCTTTTTTTTAAACCCTTAACTTCTAACTT
Organism: Gracilinanus agilis; assembly: GCF_016433145.1. Lineage (NCBI taxonomy): Eukaryota > Metazoa > Chordata > Mammalia > Didelphimorphia > Didelphidae > Gracilinanus > Gracilinanus agilis. Next base: position 32,376,612 of record NC_058134.1, read on the forward strand.
GGAAACAATACTAAATATTGTTTCAAAGACAGAAGAGCAGAGCAATAAGGGATAGGCAGTGGAGGTTAAATGATCTGCTCAGGGTCATGCAGTTTGGAAGTGTCTGACGCTAGATTCAAACCCAGGATATTCTAGTTCAAAGCCTGGCTCTCTATCCACTGAACCACTTAGTTGCCCTTCTAACTTTTTTCTTAAATTTTGTTTTACTACCACATTCAGCGTTACTACAAATATTTTGTTATGTATAGGTCTTTTCCTTCTGGCACTGTCATCAATGCACCATGTAGTTGAGTCACTGAATCAAAGCATCTGGACACGTTTGTGACTTATCTCTTATACTTTCAAATTAAGAACAGTATTTTTGAAAGATCTTCTCTCAATCTGAAACTGAAACCTTAATCTAGGAATTGTCTGTCAACAAATAGATTCAGTAGCTATATTTTATTTTATTTTTATTAGAGACATCTCCTATGTTGGTTGTCTTTAAAAAAGACCAAAACCTAGACCCATTACTAAATTTTCTATTGTCATTTTATTAATTATTGATAGTTCTTATATTTTCATCATTTGCCATTATTTTCCTCTTTCTGATTTCTTTTTTCCCTATTTCATCTTTCTAACTTTGCCCTTCTAAAATGCTTTGAACTTATCTTCAGGAAAACACCAACATAAATTCTTTTTCTAAAAATTACATTGGTCTCAGAACAGATCTAGGGCAGCAGTTTGGTCTGTCTGAACATGCTGAGCCTTTTAGGTAGCTAGCTGGAACTAGGGCAAACAATTGCCTACTCAAGTGCCATCCAGGGGGCAACTGTGAAGCTGTATCTGGAGCCTACACACTGACTGGACTATTACCATGATCTGACCACATAGGACTCACTGAAAGTTTGAAATCTCCTGCTTCAAGCTACTCCTTTGGTCTTTGAAGAACATAACAGAATCCCAGATGGGACAGGTCAGGACTGTGCCATGAGAAGTATGTACAAATTGTGCACTCTAAGCCCAATCCAGAAAGTAAGACTGGACAAACAAGTAAATAAACAAACCAACAAAAAGAGAAAAAAACTGTTATATTGCCAGGAATACCCAGGACATAAGAAATTACTTGATTTTGGTTAGGAAAAACAGGCTCTTTCAATAGAATCATGTGTCTTTCAAACACTCAGAACATCTTTTGTTTTCTTCTTTGACATTTTAAAATCAAGATTTTTTTTTCTCATTGAATTCCTTCCACATGAAGGAGTGATTCATAGGACAAGTGTTCTGAAGTGCTGAAATGTTTTTGTTTGGATGATTTGGTTGATGTGCATACTCCTTTCTCCCCTCCTCCAAAAATGAAAAGGTTTTTCAGAAATAGCATTGCCTTCAGAATTAGAAGCAGCCACAGGAACTAATGGTATTTGAGGCACCAGAGTTACTTGTGGTCTACCATAGGCTTTGGTTTCAATAGTTGTGGTTCAGATGGCTTTGGACATTTGGAAATGCCCATACTCATTGAAAATATACAAATATACATGCTTCTTGCTTAAAAGATGGTTGACTGTTGCAGTAGTGGTGGTGTTGGTGTTAGAGCTTTCTCAAGAAGATTTTTGGTCATTGCTCTTGTATACTAATATCTCTTGGGTTTATTGCTTGTAATAAATAGAAAAGTAAATGGCAAACCACTGCAGTGTCTCTGACATGACAAACTCAAATGAGACCGTGGACATTCAAACATGACTGAAAGGACTGAACAACAACAGAATTTTTAAGTCAATTCTGTAAAAGTATTACCAATATTAGACTTAAATGTGAAAAAGTGCATCTGAAGTAAATCCAATGATGTCTTAGGACAATTCTAAGGATTAGCCCAAAGACTTGAGCCAGCAGCACACCAATAAGTCATAAGGTGCTAAATGTTGACTTTGTATGATAGGTAAGCAGGATTGTTCCACAAGACACCGAATATTTTGGTTATGGTATGCCAAACAACCTCTCCTTCCTAAGAGACCTAAGTCAGACACTGGACTAGCTGTGTGAACTGAGGAAAACCCACTAACTACTCCTGCCTCTGTCTATTCATCTGTGAGGTGAGGACAATAATAATAACACCTACCTTACATGGTTGTTATGAGTATCAAATATGCTAAAGTGCTTTGCAAGCTGTAGAACACTATATAAATATCAATTATTATTTTAATCATAGTTCTTTTTGCTATCATTAATGAATAACAAAGGAACTCACGTCTCTCATCTGAGGAAGTGCCCACATTAATGAAATCACATCATCAAAGAATCAAAGTTTAATTCAAGAGGAAATTTTAGAAGATTTCAGAATCGTCCACACTTATCCAGTTCAGCTTTGGATAGATGATGTACAGATTTAACAGAAGCATCTGAGAGAGAGAGAGAGACAGAGAGAGAGACAGAGAGAGAGACAGAGAGAGAGAGAGAGAGAGAGAGACAGAGAGAGACAGAGAGAGAGACAGAGAGAGAGACAGAGAGAGACAGAGAGAGACAGAGACAGAGACAGAAAGACAGAGATAGAGAGACAGAAAGACAGAGACAGAGACAGAGACAGAAAGACAGAGATAGAGAGACAGAAAGACAGAGACAGAGAGAGAGGAACAAGTATGAGATCTGACTTTCAGCAAATCTGAAAGCTAAAATAGGTTGTAAAGCCAGAGGAAAAATTCCAGAAACCAGCCCTGGACAGGCTCCAAGCAAGAGTTCAAAAGCACAATATTTCAGTGCTTTGGAAATAAGGAATAGAAATTTGCATCATGATTTGCACCATCTCCAAAATAGTATAGACAGTAAACGATTCACTATTTACTACTGGGTTTGCCCTCTACTACTTGTGTGACTGGGGAATTCTTGGGAGCCCAAGAAAATAAAATATTCCCATTAGAATTGTTCCTATTTATTTTTCCTGAAAGAAGAACAGAATTCTGTGATCTGGACTTGGTCAAAAGAATATTATGCTCATCTAAAGCAGTTAGGGAAAAGATTGGTAAAGTATTAATTTAGTTGTTTCATTCCAGAGTGAGAATCAGGGTAAGAATGGGAAAAAGTGCCAAAACTGGTCAAGGAGAGTCCTAACTTCACATCCCATTCTAAATGAAAGAGTGATCCTGTACGTTTGACTAAAAGATATGGAGCAAACATGACTATGTAGTTTATAGTCTCTGGTGAAACACAATGATAGTCATCTATAAAAGCTATCTGACCCTCTTGTGCATTTTTGTCTTAGTTCTTATCAATCCCCTTTGTGTATCTTCCATTCCAACTAGCCAAATAGTTTTCCTGCTGTTCATGACAATCCATCTTCCAAATCCTGACCTCAGGAAAAACTCTCATGTCTTGAGTCTTCCTTCTTCATTCATTCCTTGTAGAACACCTAGCCTTTGAAAGCCTAGGGAAAATGTCACCTCTTGCAAAATGCCTTTGTATTTCCCCTGAATTATTACTTATTCTTTCCCTTTTAAAATTACTTTCTCTTTGTATATGCCTTATATTTTCTTATTTATATAATGTTGTATCCCCCAGAAGAATATAAGCTTATTTCATTATTATTTTTGTATCCTCAGCATCTAATATAGGTTCTTACCGATAGTAAGACCCGAATACATGTTAAATTGTATTGCCAAATGAAAAATCACAATAAAACCTTCCTTTTGCAAAGAAATAAGGCATGTCCAAAGTGTTCTGCATACTTTAATATTTTGTCTGATTTTATTTCCCCCAAAACTAGGCAAAGTGGAACAGGTATAATCATCCCCATTATATAGATAAGAAAACTGATACTCAGAGAGGCATATGACTTGCAGTGACATAGCAGGTGACAGTGTGGTAGAACATAGGTCTACTAGCTTGTCTACTTTGAATTCTCTGCTCAATTAGTATGATAAATGGCATCTTCAGTATCTTTTTACTGGGAGTAAATAATTGGAATTGAAAATACCAAATTGGGATTTTACAGTGACCATTGAATGAACATTTTTAGGAGGCTGGGCATTTTAATTCAGCTATAGACTTTAAAATACCCAGACTGTGGCTGGGTATTTCTCCTGATAAGTTCCTCCAAACCATAGAAATACTTATGTCAGAATTGAATTGAATTCATCCAAGATAACATATATTCTTAGTTTTTCGTGGTGATGCCTCTAAATCCTTCTAGCAGCTTGGAATAATTCCCATCGACTGTAATAACTTTTTAATTACAAGGGCAAAGCTAATCCGGTGAAAGCAGCCCTCTCCTGGACCTCTGCCATGAAAATATCCTGACCCTACCAGATGTTTCTGTAGGGGGTTTGTTGTTGTCGTTGTTGATGATGATGGGTTTCTCTTAGAGAGAACCTTATGAGCTAGCTTGCCCTAATCCCCAAAGGTTTACTTTGTCACTGCTCAAATATGACATTTCCCCCAAGAGTACAGATCCAACTGTGTTCGGGTTTGTTTTGTTTGTTTTTTTTTTAAATAGAAATCAGATTAGTACCATTTCTAGGTATTATCATATTATCTGGCTTCCTAAGTGGTGAGGGAACAGACTTAAAAATATATCTGATTTAGTTAATACAGCATAAGTCTTTAAAAAGTCATTGTATTGCATAATTGCTTTGAAACTAGAACAAAAACAAGTTTGGTTCTGATCAGGAATCTCTCTGACTCATTTGTGCTAACGATCATTAATGGCATCCTTTTCCATACAGGTGTATCGTGTTTGAGACTAGTTAGTTATGCTCAATCTCACTCTTTGATTAGTTTTTTTTTTCTTTTTGCTTCAAGGAAAGAGCTAATCAGATCTCTAATTTGCTAATCACTTTTCAATTTGATTAGTGACATACTAATCACTTAAGAAAATGGGATACCATGTCTCTAGCTGAAAAGACAGTCTCCCAGGCAGTTTAATCATCCATCATCACCATATATTAAATATCCATAAGTCATTAGAGGAGGGTGATAGGGTGTTAAGAAGAGTCTACCCTAAAATTAGGCACATTTGCCTCCATCAGTGTTTATGGGAACCAGGTATATGAAGACTGAGAAAGGTAAGTGTGTTGGCTGGGAGTGCTCAGTGGGTTTGTTCTATTTACTTACAATAAAAGACCCTTAAGGTATATGGTCCACTTGCCCTCTATAAGTGGACCACAGCTTTTTACTTTCAAATACAATTCAGATGATTTGTCTTTTAAATATTTAAGTGGTGTTAATTAGGATCATGATTCCATCAGCCATGTAAGTAGTTCAGAGAACTCTGAAGGGTCCTTCAGAAAAGAGTCCAGTAAAAAATTCAGCATCAGGCATTTGGCACATGTTTGAATTCTCATGAAGGAAAGCTCAAAGCCTAATGAGACACCAGGGAGAAAAACAAGGCAAAAACACAATGAGGAAGATCCTGAAAACTAGGGGGCATTGGCCTTCAAGTCAAAAAAGCAAAAAGAGAGATCATGGCTAGTCCATAATAGTCTTAAATTTGGTATACCCAGTGTTACTTAACTCTATCGTTGCTGCTAGTTCATATAAGACATGGCTAGAGTACGTCTCCTCCCCACCAGGGAGCTGGAAGGTAGAGCTGGATGTCAACATTTTCAAAAAGTGTGAGTAGGTGGATTCTTACCCAGCTATAACTGATTGGTTTATCTCTTACATCAGAGGCTGGGAGATGCTAAAATTCAACTTTAAATGATTCTTGTTGAGTAATGGGTTGAATTTGAAATTTTCTAGAAAAATGTCAAAAAGAGGGAATATTTCCAGATCAGAAGCATCAGGCAAAGGTGAATTCAGAAGGACCCTCAAACCACAGAGGAAACCAAGTTAATGTCCAAGCATTGGTGATGGACAATTAATTGGTCTTTTTCTCATATAGACTTTGGTGGTTAGACTTCTACTGTACTCTATTGTTGGCCTGGGCTTAGCTAGACCCAAACTCCAGAATGTTTCCCAGGTACCAGATTTTAGTAGCTCATCATTGTGCTATTTTTGAAGCTTACAAAGTCATAGCTGTCACCAATACTCCTTGCAAAACTAAGAGAGAAGAAACCAAAAGAGGAAAAGAATTGGGTCACATGCAAGGCTCAGATTTGGCATGAGGGAAAAGGATTAAAATGTCTCTCTGGAAACCTCTGGATTATAGTATATCTCTTTCACTCCAAGGCAGCTAGAAAAAGAAAGAAGCTTGCTTTGCCCGGGTCATGCCTTTTGAAGGAAGCCTAGTTCTTGCTCGGTATTCAATAAAAAGGCCATCTCTTTTATCACAGAGTTAGCTGGCAGGAACCAGCTCCAGAATGTCTGTGCATGCTCCAAAGTTTGTGTGGGAATTATGTTCACTGTACAGTTAGGTAATCTTAAGGATGAAATTTAATTTGATTGGTCTCAGTCTCCCCTGAGAGAGATTGACTTATATATACTAACATGCATGCCTACCCTCTTCCTCTCTAGAATAAATATAAGATCTTCGATTATAAGGAATGTTTTGTTTTTATCTTTTTATCCTCTATGATTAGCACAGTGCCTAGGACATAGTGATTAATAAACAATTGTTAATTAATTGATTAAATACTTAAAAAAATTTAACCTGGGATATAATGATAACTCATATTTATGTAGCAATTAATGGTTCACAAAAATTCTTTCCAAATATTATATCCTCACTACAACTCTAGGAAGGTGCTATAATGATTCCTATTTTATGGATGAGGAAACCAAGAGAGGCAGTAGTTATATGATTTGTTCAAGTTCATGCAACTAGTAAAGGTCCGAGGCCAAACTATAGGTCCAGCACTTTAAGCACTGTACCACCTACCTGTCTATAATATAGAAAGAAGTCATGGTGGGTTTTGATTTTTGGAAAACCATACTTTCTATTTTTAATTTTAATGTTGACTATGGGGAGTTATTACTAACTACTGTACATTTCATGGATCTTTTGTGATGCCATTTTCACTATTTAATTTTTCTTCAAATTCATAAAAGGATATGATTGTTATGATTGAATAGAAGCATTTCCTTTCAGTTTCTAAGAGCTAAGTTAGAAAAAGAGTAAAAGAAAATTAGTCTTGGTGGTGATTGTATTATTTGCCAACCATGGTGAATACTATTTATACTTGCATGATATTAGGACTATGAACCATTAAAGATCATTAAAGATTTATACAAAGTCGAATCAACCATGTTTCCATAGGGAACCATTAAGCATTGCAATATTCTTCAAATAGTTTTATTTAACTTATAGTCTTAATCATCATTTCCAGGCCAATGATTTTCCCTGAATCATTAGCTTGTCCTCCAGGTGGACTATGAGTTTCTTTCAGGCTATTCATGGTTATATCATAATGGAAATTGTCTCCTTTTCTGAAGGGTAGAATTAGTTCTAATTTTTTGATTCTCCTTTTAGTACCAGGAAGGACAATACAAATGCTTCTGCCTGGTCTCTAAAGGGTTTCGTTATTGTTACTCAGTTGTCCAACTGTGACCTTTCACAACTCCATTTGGGGTTTTCTTGGCAAAGATACTGGAGGGGTTTGCCATTTCCTTCTTTAGCTCATTTTCCAGATGAGGAAATTGAGGCAAATAGGATTAATTGACTTGACCAGGGGTGTATAGCTACTGAACTCCTGTATTCTGAGCCCTAAAGGGACATCCTTCCTATATTTTGTTTTAGAAGCTATATAGAAGTAAGAATCTTTCCAAAAGAGGCATAAGCTGGTACTACACCTTTCAGGAAAGAGGAATGTGCTATTAATTCTTCTCAAATTTAAAGAATATTAGTGAAAATCTCATGATAATTGTAGGTCCTTCTATATTGCTTTTTCTCCTGATGATATCTACTTTTCAACTTTTTATTTTGAAATTTCTTTTATTTTGAATATTTTCTCCTAGTTACATATTTCATGTTCTTTCCCTCTCCTCCAATCCCCCCTAAACCCCCTTAGCCGATGCACAATTCCACTGGGTTTTACACGTATCATTGATCAATACCCAATTCCATATTATTGATAGTTGGACTACAGTTATCATTTAGTGTCTACATCCCCAATAATATCCCCATCAGCCCATGTGTTCAAGCAATTGTTTTTCTTCTGTGTTTCTCCTCCCACAGTTCTTCCTCTGAATGTGGCTGGTTTTCTTTCTCATAAGTCCCTCAACCTTGCTCTGGATCCTTGAATTGCTGCTAGTATAAAAGTCCATTATGTTCGATTGTACCACAGGGTATCAGTCTCCATGTACAATGTTCTCCTGGATCTGCTCCTTTCACTCTGCATCAATTCCTGGAGGTCATTCCAGTTCACATGGAATTCCTCCAATTCTTCATTCCTTTGAGCACAATAGTATTCCATCACCAACAGATACCACAATTTGTTTAGCCCTTCCCCAATCAAAGGACATTCTTTTATTTTCCAATTTTTTGCCACCACAAAGAGCATGGCTATAAATATTTTTGTACAAGTCTTTTTCCTTATTATTTCTTTAGGGTATAATCCAATCACTACTATGCTGGATCAAAAGGCAGATAGTCTTTTAAAGCCCTTTAATCATAGTTCCAAATTGCCAACCAGAATGGTGGGATCAGTTCACAACTCCACCAGCAATACATTAATGTCCCAATTTTGCCACATCCCCTCCAACATTCATTACTCTCCTTTGCTGTCAGTTTAGTCAATCTCCTAGGTGTGAGGTGATACCTCAGAGTTGTTTTGATTTGAATTTCTCTAATTATTAGAGATTTAGAATACTTTCTCATGTGCTTATTGAGAGTTATGATTTCTTTATCTGATAATTGCCTATTCATGTCCCTTGCCCATTTATAGATTGGGAGATGGCTTGATTTTTTGTACAATTGATTTAGCTCCTTGTATATTTGAGTGATTAGACCTTTATCTGAGTTTTTTGTTATAAAGATTTTTTCCCAATTTTTTGTTTCCCTTTGATTTTGGTAGCATTGTTTTTGTCTATACAAAACCTTTTTAGTTTAATGTAGTCAAAATTATTTATTTTGCATTTTGTGATTTTTTCTAACTCTTACTTAGTTTTAAAATCTTTCCCTTCCCATAGATCTGACAAGTATGCTATTCTGTGCTTACCCAGTTTACCTATAGTTGCCTTCTTTATATTCAAGCCATTTACCCATTCTGAGTTTATCTTGGTATAGGGTATGAGATGCTGATCTAGACCCAGGCTCTCCCATATTGTTTTCCAATTTTCCCAGCAGTTTTTGTCAAATAGCGGGTTTTTGTCCTAAAAGCTGGGTTCTTTAGGTTTATTGAAAACTGTCTTCCTGAGGTCACTTACCCCTAATCTATTCCACTGATACTCCTTTCTGTCTCTTCACCAGTAGCACATTGTTTTGATGACTACTGCTTTGTAGTACAGTTTAAGATCTGGTACTGCTAGGCCACCTTCCTTCATATTTTTTTTTCATCATTTCCCTTGATATTCTTGGTCTTTTGTTCTTCCAAATGAACTTTGTTATGGATTTTTCTAATTTAGTAAAAAAGTTTTTTGGTAGTTTGATAGGCATAGCACTAAATAGGTAAATTAATTTGGGTAGGATGGTCATTTTTATTATGTTAGCTCATACTACCCATGAGCAATCAATATTTTTCTAGTTGTTTAGATCTAGTTTTAATTGGGTTCAAAGGGTTTTGTAGTTGTGTTCGTATAATCCCTGTCTTTGTCTTGGCAGATAGATTACTAAGTATTTTGTATTGTCTAGGGTGACTATTAATATAATTTCTCTTCCTAACTCTTCCTGCTGTGATGTGTTGGAAATACATAGAAATGCTGATGATTTATGTGCATTTATTTTGTATCTTGCAACTGTGCTAAAGTTGTTGATTATTTCCACTAACTTTTTAGTTGAATCTATGGAATTTTTTAAGTAGACCATCATATCAACTGCAAAGAGTGATAGCTTGGTCTCCTCATAGCCTATTTTAATGCCTTCGATTTCTTTTTTTTTCTCTAATTGCTATTGCTAGTGTTTCCAGTACAATGTTAAATAATAGATGACATTGGACATCCTTGTTTCACTCCTGATCTTATTGGGAATGCTTCTAATTTATCCCCATTGCAGATGATGTTTGTTGATGGTTTTAGATATATACCATTGATTATTTTTAGGAAAGGCCCTTCTATTCCTAAACTTTCTAGTGTTTTCAGTAGGAGTGGGTGTTCTATTTTGTCAAAGGCTTTTTCAGCATCTATTGAGATAATCAAGTAGTTTTCGTTGGTTTGCTTGTTGATATGGTCAATTATGTGGATCATTTTCCTAATATTGAACCATCCTTGCATTCCTGGTATAAATCCCATCTGATCATAATGAATAACCATCATGATCACTTGCTGGTGTCTTTTTGCTTGTATTCTATTTAAGATTTTTGCATCTATGTTCATTAGGGAGATTGGTCTGTAGTTTTCTTTCTCTGTTTTTGACCTACCTAGCTTTGGGATCAGTACCATATTTGTGTCATAGAAGGAGTTTGGTAGAACTCCTTCTTTGCTTATTATGTCAAATAGTTTGTATAGTATTTGAATTAGTTGTTCTTTGAAGGTTTGATAGAATTCACTTGTGAATCCATCTGGTCCTGGGGATTTTTTTGTTAGGCAGTTCTTTAATGGCTTGTTCAATTTCTTTTTCTGATATGGGATTATTTAAGTATTCTATTTCTTCTGCTGTTAATCTAGGCTATTTATATTTTTGTAAATATTTATCTATATCACCTAGATTGCTATATTTATTGCCATTTAATTGGGCAAAATAGTTTTTAATGATTGCCTTGATTTCCTCTTCTTTAGAGGTGAGTTCTCTCTTCATCTTTGGTACTGGTAATTTGGTTTTCTTCTTTCCTTTTTTTAATTAGATTGATCAGTACATTGTCAATTTTATTTATTTTTTCAAAGTACCAGCTTCTAGTCTTATTTATTAATTCAATTGTTCTTTTACTTTCAATTTTATTGATTTCTCCTTTGATTTTTTATGATCTCTAATTTAGTCTTTAGCTGAGGATTTTTAATTTGTTCCCTTTCTAGTTTTTGATTTGCATGCCCAGTTCATTGATCTTTGCTTTCTCTAATTTGTTATTATATGCACTCAATGATATAAATTTCTCCTAGTACTTCTTTACCTGCATCCCACAGATTTTGGTAGGATGTCTCATCATTGTCATTCTCTTCACTGAAATTATTAATTGTTTCTATGATTTCTTCTTTAACTAGCTGATTTTCGAGAATCATATTATTTAATTTCATATTAGTTTTTGGTCTGCTTGTCCATGTGCCCTTACTGATTATTATTTTTATTGCATTATGATCTGAAAAGGTTACATTTATTATTTCTGCTCTTTTGCATTTGTTTACCATGTTTTATGCCCTAATACATGGTCAACCTTTGTGAATGTACCATGTGTAGCTGAAAAGAACGTGTATTCCTTTTTGTCCCTATTTATTTTTCTCCACATATCTATTAAATCTAAATTTTCAGGATTTTATTCACCTCTCTTATCTCTTTCTTATTTATTTTTGGTTTGATTTATCTAGATCTGATAGAGGAATAGTTAGATCTCCCACTAGCATAGTTTTACTATCTATTTCCTCCTTTAGCTCTGCCAGTTTCTCCTTTAGAAATTTGGATGCTATACCATTTGGTGAGTACATGTTGAGTACTGTTATTTCCTCATTATCTATACTGCCTTTTATTAGGATGTAATTACCTTCCCTATCTCTTTTAATCAGATCTATTTTTACTTTCGCTTTATCACAAATCATGATTGCCACTACTGTCTTCATTTTCTCTGTGGAAGCCCAAAAGATTTTAAGATTTTACTTCAACCCTTGACCTTAATCCTGTGTATGTCCACCTGCCTCATGTGTGTTTCTTGTAGACAACATATGGTAGGATTTTGTATTCTAATCTACTCTGCTATTTGCTTCTGTTTTATAAGTGAGTTCATCCCATTCATATTCAGGGTTATAATTTTTAGCTGTGTGTTCTCTAACATTTTGGTATCCTCTTCTAGTTCTATCCCTTCCTATTATAGTATTTCCTTTTAAACCAGTGGTTTGTTTTAAATCAATACCCCTTGTCCCTTCCTTTATTTACTTCCATTTCCACCCCCTCCCTTTTTATTCCCCTCATTTTTTAAGGCCTAATGAATTACCTCCCCTCTCTCTCCCCCTCTATTTAGGAACTCACACCCCACTGCTCTCCTTGGTTTGTCCCTTCTGACTTTATCCATAGGGCTATATAGAATTTGATATCCTAATGATTCTAGCTACTCTTCCCTCTTGGGATTAATTCCACTGAGAGTAAGGTATAAGTATTTCCTTTTACGCTCTCTTCCTCTCCTTCTTATAATAGTATTCCTCCCCTCCACTTCCCATGCCCTCTTTGTGTGGTATAGATTATCCTATTTTTCTTATTCCTTCAAGTTACTCTTGGTGATATCTTCTATTTTCCCCTCCACTTTTCCCACCATATCATCTTAGACCATTTAGTACTCCAACTTCTCCTTATTATTAATTCTTCTAATTACTATAATAGTGAGTCCAATTTTTTAAAATTACACATTATTTCTCCATATAGAAATACAAATAATTTGATCTTATTGAAGCCTTTGAAGAAGGCAATTTAAAGGCCAGAGTTTTTTTTCTTTCCTCTCTCTTTCTTATTTACCTTTTCATGTTTCTCTTGGTTTTTGTGGTTGGATATCAAACTTTCAATTTAGTCCTGGTCTTTTCTGTGCAAATGCTTGGAAATCTTCTACCTTGTTGAATGCCCATACTTTCCCCTGGAAGTAGATAGTCAGTTTTGATGGGTATGTGATCTTTGGTTGTAGACCCAGTTCTCTTGCCTTTCTGAATATCATGTTTTAAGCCTTGAGATCTTGTAGTGTGGAGGCTACCTGATCCTGTGTAATCCTGATTAGTGTTCCTTGATATCTGAATTGTCTTTTTCTGGCTTCTTGTAAAATTTTCTCCTTAACTTGGAAGCTTTTGAATTTGGCTATTACATTCCTGGGGGTTGTCTTCTGAGGATTTAGTGTAGAGGGTGATCTATGGATCCTTTCAATGTCTATTTTACCTTCTTGTTTGAGGACATTGGGGCAGTTTTTAGGATAATTTCTTGTAATACACTATCTAGGTTTCTATTTGTCTCTAATTTTCCCGGAGGACCAATAATTCTCATGTTGTCTGTTCTAGACCTGTTTTCTTGGGATATTAACTTCTCATTGAGATATTTCATGTTTTCATCTATTTTTGTCAGTGTTTTGACATTATTATTGTTGTTTTGTGAGATCATAGGCTTCTAATTGTCCAATTCTAGCCTTTAGAGACTGGTTTTTTGGTTATAATCTTTTGGTTTTCCTTTTCAATCTGTTCTCTCTGGTTCTTCAAGGCTTCCAGCTGGTCATGTCTTGTCTTCAATTTGCTTATCAATTCATTTGATTTCTGAGGCTCACTTTTCAATTGAGAAATTCTGCCTGTTAAACTGTTATTTTCTTGCCAGATCTCTTCCATCTTTCTCATGATCTCAGATTTGAACTCTTCAAGATCTTGTGATCCATTTTCATTTTTTTGGGAATGTTTGGATGTCTTTAATTGTTTGTCCTCTGTTTTCTGGGTTTTTTCTGTGCAGAAATTATCAAGTGTTAGAGTTTTTTTCTTGGTCTTCTTGTTTATTTCTTGGGCCTTGCTTGGCATCATTATACTTTATCTGCCAGAAGTCTTAGTAAGGCAATCTGGTTTTCTTTGTGTGGAGCAGTTTTTGGCTGAGGCTACTTTGCAAGTCTCCTGGCTTCTCTGGGGACCCTCCTGGGGTCTCTGGTTTAGCTTTTTTCAGGGTCAAGCCCCTATAGTCCTAGCCAGTTACCCAGAGCCCAGAACTTGTCCCACACTTGCTCAACCACCTGAGGTTTTCCCCTGAGTCTAAGCTCACCAGGCCTTGCTGCTGTCTCTCTCATCCCCATTCCCATGTCCAAGGTCTGAGTTTTTCCAGCCACCTGGGGTCTCAGGTCTTGCTGCTCTCAAGGGCAAGCTCCTAGTGGTGCCAGTTAGCTGCCAAGGAGCTAGATTTTGTGCCCCCACTCACTTTAACTCTGGAGTGCAGCCTCTGACTATGGTACTGTGGGTGAGGTGGGGGAGGGTTGATCCACTCTTGTTTTGATGGGAGCTATTTCTCCCCCCACCCCTTATAGATCGGAAGTGCCCAAATCCCATGTACCTTCAATATTGTGCCCTATTTTGGGGTCTCTTCTTCCATCTGGATTTGTTTTCTTGACCTTTGGAGATAGGCTATATTGGTTGGTAAGGAGAGAAAGTTGCCCTGCTTCTACTCTGCCACCATCTTAACCCAAAAAGCTCTACCTTTCAACTTTGAGCCCTAGCCAATAGCTAAGTTGTTTTTGGCAAATGGTACCACTTGGCTCTAGGTGCTTAATGGATAGAGTGCCAGGCCTGAAATCAGGAAGATTTCTCTTTGTTTATTCAAATCTGGCCTCAGATACTTACTAGCTCTATGACCCTGGGCAAGTCACTTCACCCTGTTTGCCTCAGTTTCCTTATCTATCAAATGAGCTGTAGAACGAACAAAATGGTAAACCATTCCAGTTTCTTTGCCAAGAAAACCCCAAAAGGGGTTGTGAAGAGGTAGACATGACTGAAATTGCTGAATGACCAAACTACTTGGTAGCAAGATGCAAGAAGTTGTTTGATTCACTGCTTTTCCTACCACCTCCTTTTCTTTTTCCTTGGGTACATCAAGCATATAATCATTGCAGTCAAAGATCTCAAGGTGGAAAGGAATTTAGATGTCAACTAACCCAACACCTTTATTTGACAACTTAGAAAAGAGAGGGACAAAGAAATGGATATTAAACGATTTGTCCCACATAGTAAAAATTCAAGGAGGGATTTGGACCTGAACCATATGATTTCAGAGTGATCACTCTTTCCACTGTATGGCTGGGGAATCTTGCTTTGTTTTGTCTATCAATGAAAGCTTCCTTGATTCCACCTTAGAAAGGTTTTTCTTTCCTTAGACAGGAATCCTCTCCAAATCCATTATTCCTTCTACTTACTCTCTATCAATCTCTTTATCTCAGGGGAATGTCTGCTTCTGGCTCCTTTCTTTCTTTCTTCTGTATCCATTTGAAAATAAACAAAAATGACTCTAATCATAATAGATGAGGATAGAACTACTTTTTTACAAGCTATATTCTTTGAGGAAAGAACCTTTAATAGTTTAGCCTTTTCTATTCCCCTTCTTAGTGCCTGGCATGTGGCAGGAGCTTTACTGAAAGTTTGTGGATTAGACAAAGAATGTGGCTAAACAAGGAAAGTTTTAAAATTAAAACACATCTAATAATCACATTCATTTCTCCCCCCCTGAAAACCCTGCCACAGCATTATACTATGCCATTCACAGCTAATGCATTTGATGATGTCTAGAATCATTCTTTAGCATCTCTATCAAATCTCCATTTTCCAGGTTTTTCTTAAGTAGTGGAAGTTAGGTTAAATTAAAGGAACAACATAAAATACTTCTTATTTTACTCCATTTTTGTATCTTCTGTTTAAATATAGGTATTACATACTATATCTCACCATAAATTTAGAGATTTTTGTTTCATTTGAAGTTATGTTGAGTTAACATGGCCTAGGAGGTGAGGATAAGATCCCCTATGATGTGGGAAATTCCAAAGTGAGAAGGCAGTTGAGGCAGGAGGAGCTCAGAAAATCAGAAGAAGAGGGAGATGAAGCTTATCTAGCCTGGGTCAGTTCCCCAAATCGAGGTCCTCAAAAAGAATTCACATGTGGGAGAAGGGTACTGACTGCCATGGAGGAGAGATGTACTAGGGTGAGAAGGTGCCACGCAGTGAGGGAAGATCCATAGGGAGAAGGCAGCTGATTTCAAATCTTGAAGAAATCAAAAAGGCTGAAGATCTCATTTTAAATCTTGCTATTGACATTGGTGAATTATATTGACTTCTCTGATTCTCAGATAGTCTTCTAAGTGGATATATGTAATATGGACTGTGATTTGCCTCAGTGGAAAAAATAATTACATGATGAGTTAAATGGCTGAGAGTTCAGACTGGGTACCCAACTATCTCTTACCATGTTGCTTCTTTGGGATAATGTATTCTGAAATCTAAGTTTCATACCATAAACTACTTTACAAACAGATTTCAGACACATAAGCTATTTGTCAATTAAGAAGTTCCAAAGGATAATTTTTAGCTTGTACTTAAGGGAGGTGGAGTGGGAGGCTTTCTAGGAGAAGCAAAGCAGGAAGGTGTTGTCCCGGAAAAATTAAAGGTTTAGCCTTCATCCTCTTTTGCAGTGCCCCAAGTGAAATATCTTTCTGGGGCTTTGAGATTTGGAATGCTTGGACTGTTTGTAATAGGGAGAGTGATGCTTTTTCCTCCTTTTCTCATTGGCAACATGCACCAAGCTTCTAGACACCTTTACACCAGTATAACAGATACATAACATGCCAGAACTCTCCCTTCTCCCTAACCTCTATTCCCAAACCCATATGGGTGAGAGAATATTAGGGTCAGTGATATCGAAACCACTCTGGCCTCTCGACTTTTGCTGAGAATGGATTGATCATTCACTGTATGTACCCTCATTTTCTTTCTTTTATTTTCTCTCCCCTCTAAACCCATAGTTTGGATTCTATTTTTGTGTCTAATGACTTTGTTTTAAATTTGGATTAGTTCTTTTTGCTTATCAAAAAGTACCCAACTGTTTGGTATTTTATACTTATTTTCCTTCTTAAAACCTCAAATGCAACCCACAAAAGCTCCTGCTATGAACATTTTTGATTCTTTATTAGGATATTAACACATAGCAAAATACTATTGAATATTTATTTACTAGTCATTAGTTTATCAATCTAATATGCGAAATGGTATAGAAGATTCATATTCATTTATGTCTTTTTTAAAAAAAATCCTCGGTTCCAAGGCAGAAGAATGGTAAGGGTTAGGAAGAAGGGGTGGAGGGACTTGCTAAGGGTCACCCAGCTAGGAGGTATCTGAGGTATTCACATTTGAACCCAGGTCCTTTCATCTCCAGGCTGGGTTCTCTATGCATTGAGCCACCTAGCTGCCTCTTATTCATGTCTTTTTGTAGACCTGTGAGGACTATTGATCATGACTTTCTGAATTAGCACTTCTTTGTACATAAGGGTTTCTAATGCACTTAAAAATTATTTGAGGGTAGGACAGCCAAGTGACTCAGTGGATTGAGAGGCAGGCCTAGAGACAGAGGGTCCTGGGTTCAAATCTGGCCTTAGACATTTCCTAGCTGTGTTACCCTGGGCAAGTCACTTTATGTCCATTACCTACCCCTTACTGCTCTTCTGCTTTGATTCTAAGACAGAAGGTGAGGATTTAAAGTTAAAAAAATGATTTCATTTAATACTCACAACAATAATGTAATATAGGTATTGTTCTGATGACCTCCATTTTACAAATGAGGCAACTGAGGCTTGGAAAGATTAATTGACTTGTACAAAATCACACAGCCTTTGCAAAAGATGGAACTTGAACCCACAACTGTGCAATAAATCCTAAGGTTTTGGTGATAGAAAAGTACTGTTCATAAACATTGAAAAGAACATTAGAATTAGAATTTAAACTTCTAGATTTAAATGTGTGACTCTGGGAAAATTACCTCATGAATCACATAATCCAAATGGAAATAACAATAATTTTATGACTTACCCCATAGGCTTGCTATGGCAGAAAATGTTTTTCATACTTCAAAATGCCATATAATTAGGAATTATTATTGATCTCCATGTGGGAAGGGATTGGGTTTTATTTATATAACTTATATGTGGACTGTATCTTTGCAACCCCTAGAGTGCCTTTTATGTGAAAGATAATAAACAAAAGTTTGTTTCATTGATTTTAATTTTAAGGATTGAAGGAAATTTGAGGGTTCATTTAAAACCTCCCCTGTCTGCTAGCCTACCTTCAAATGAAATTTTAAAATGTATGTTTATCATTTAACCCGGCACTAAATTAAAAAAAAATCTCTCCCACACTCTATCTCTGAAAATAATTTGAGTTAACTGCCTTTGATGCAAGCAGTTGAGTAACAGCTGGCTGGTGAAGACTTGGAGAATGCCATTTAGCCTAAGGTCAAGCTCTTTCATGAACCTAATCTTTTGATTTATTTCAACATGAGAAAATATCAAATATCAGGCTGTAAAACACCTGCATTTGTCTTACACTAAATGGTAATGCTCTTTAAAAAATAAATTTAGAGAAAGAGACCAAAAATTTGTTCAATGATAAATTTCTGTATTTTATAACTTGAGATTACCCATGCATTGCAATGGAAAGACTACTGGATTTAGAGTAAGGAGGTCTTGTTCCAAATTCTATTTCTGTTAACCCTCATGACATTGACCAAGTCACTCAAATTCTCTTGGTCTCATTCTACTCATTTGTAAAATGAAAGGGTAGGATTTGATGTCCTCCTGTGTCTCTGATCCATGATTCCAGTAAGAGTTACATCATAAATGTAAGAATGGTTGGAAGATGCAGTAACTAGGCAAAATGTTTCTTTGGAAGTAGTCTCGATTATCCACAGCTAGGATTTTAGACTTTGGGGAACCTTTGAATCATCTAGCTAATGGGATGAATGAGCAAACTGGCAAGAAATGTCGAATGACTTGTCCAAAGTCACATAGGGAGCAGAAGTGGTTTCTTCAGATGCCAAATCCAACATGGCGCCATGATCAATAGCTGTCTTGAACCATTGTAGAGGGCATAGTAAAGATCTGTACATTATTTCCTGTATTTCCTTTTAACTTGGGCAACAATGTTATCTTCAGTGCCATAGTCCCAAATCAAATAACTGTCCTTGGGAATTCAGGTTTGGTAATTCCAATTAAACAATAAAAATTGCCAAAAAAATGAGTAAGGCTTTGTTTTACTTGACCATTATTTCCCAAGACCTCTCCCATAAGATGAAAATTACACAAAATAGTGAACCCCATTATTTAATAAGTATCTCTTAACTGAACAAATTTAATCACTTTTTGTTAGGCTTATGAGACCTAACAGCGTCACTCTTTTTGTACTTTAAAGCCACTATTAATAACTAAATAGAATTAATGAAAAAATAGAAGCAGACACAACTTGATGCAAGTAAGAAATCTGGTGAAAGGCTTTTGAGTGAGCAATGCCTCTTCATGATGTGATCTCTTGAATCATCACATAGTGTTAGAAGAAATCTTTCCTAAAACTCTCTACTTGTAACAGAAGTACAAAATATTGGTTTTAGTTTTAAGTTTGGTCAGTACAGAATAATCAGCTGTAAAAGAGATACAGCTCTTTTAAATAGGAACAAAAATAAATAGGAATTCTCTCCAGAAGATTTCAGCCTAAGAAGATAAATAATATAATTGTTTCCTAGTTTTGCATTGGAAGGTGCCTAAGCTACAGCTGTTGGGTGTCATAAATTTCTTTGAAAATAAGTAGCTTCAGAGTTTAACAGTTTCTCAAGCAATAAAAAAAATCACCTTAATAATGTCAGGTGGGTTAAGATAATTTTAGTTACTCTCACAAAGTCGAGAGAGAGAAACACATATCCCTGAAAACTCTAATGGGTCTGGTAAATAGAAGTCTAATGCTGGAGAATGAGGCTGAAAAGAGTACAATAACATTAAGCATAAACAAGGAATTAGATGTAAGTTAGCTTTTTCCTGCATCCTTGAGCAAAGATTTAAAATAAGTGTTTAGTTTGGGTTTAAATATTCAAAAAATGTCACCTGAGGAAATTTTATAAGGCAGGACATTGAGGTTAAGGGGAAATCTCTGAAAGGTTCATTAATCATTGAACATTGTGAGATGATGAAGCAATGTTGAAGAGTGACCTCTCTGATTATATGCTTGGTGCTAATGTTGACCCGTTGGCACCTAAAAATAAATGGCAAATAATCTGATATAGGGAGCAATATCAGGGTCCTTTCTTTGTCTAGTATTCAAATAGACGTGTTTAATCCTCTTTATCCTAGTCCATAACTTTTGTTTGGAATGCCTTCCCAGTTTCTCATTGATTACCCATTTGTCATTGCTAATTTCTCTGTCAAACATCATTTAAACTTCCTCTAGAAATCCCATGTTTTCTGGGAAGTTTTCCTGGACTGATCAGATGGAGACTCACTTTATTATTTTGGCCATATTCTCCCTTTTTTAAGACACTCAGAAATTGAACCCAGGTCTTCTAAGGCTTAGTGCTGAGAAGAGTAGACTTTGGAAGGTCCAAGTATTTGAAAGCTAATCATTTGAGATAATTAGATGTGTTTCACCTGACTACAGAGAGCAAAAAGAGGGAGAGGCATTCAGGCTTGAGATTCTAGTATAATGGGGAACTTCTTGTGTAGGAACTTCCTATACTAATGCAAATTGTCAATGTTACAATAATTTTAAAAAATACATAATTTTTAAGATTACATATCAATGATTTTTTATCTTTGTTTTCTGATCTTTTGCAATCCATGTTCTCTCCTCCTTCTTCTGCCTCCCCAAGAAGGCAAGTGATATGATATAAGATGTACATATATTATCATATAGCATATTTCCATGTTCATCATGTGGAAGAAGAAACATAATGCTTATACTAGAGAAAAATTCTCAGAGGAAATAAAGTATATAATGATATGTTTCAATTTCTATTTGGACTCCATCAGATCCTTCTATGGTGGTAGAGATCCTTTGTTGTTGTTGTTGTTGTTGGTCATGAGTTTCTTGGAGTTGTCCTGGATCCTTGTTTGTTGATAATACAATATAGTACAATATTGTCATTACCATGTACAACACTCTCCTGGTTCTGCTCACTTAACTTTTCATCACTTCTTTTAAGCCTTTCCAGATTTTTTCTCAATTATCTCGTTTGTCATTTCTTATGGTGTAATAGTATTTCATTGCAAGTGTATGGCACAACTTGTTCAGCCATTCCCCAGTTGATGAACATCCTTTCAGTTTCTAGTCTCCATCATCACAAAAAGAGCTGACATAAATATTTTTGTGTAGGCAAGTTCTTTCTTCTATCTTTGGGATACTACAATAACTTTCAATTAAAAAAACTGCAGTATTTATCTTCTCAGTGTGATTAGTACAGTAGAATTTTCTCCTTTTTGTTTGTTTACAGGGCTTTTTTAGTTTCTGGGGGAAAAACAAACAAACAAACAAAAACCAAATAAACAAAAAAAAAGTAATTCATTCTTTCTTTCCATTCATCTTGCTCTCAACACTTGGGAATGGATTAAATTGAGAATTTTATTGTCATTAATAAACCTGTCCAGAATATAGGCTTATCCATAGTTTTCACTGTTTCTTAATAGAAACCCTTCCCTCCAATGAGGTCTTGCTCACATTTGTACCCTCTCTACCATATTGTTCTACCAAGGCTAAGCCAAATCTCTTCTCTTAAGCCTCTATGAAGAATCGAGAAAATGTCAGTATTTCCCAGTTCTGGAATGGTCTTCTTTCTGAGGTATGCTAAACAACCTAATATGGCCTCAAAAATTATTAGCCCTGTGATTTGTAATCTTAGAGACTCCATCGAAGTAAGGAGAGTTGAGTGGGTTCATATATGGTCAAGTGAGTGTCAAAGAAAGGTTTAGAACCCAGATCTTGTATATCATAAGGGGAATCCTCTATCACACTACATTGTCTCAAAGCAAGGGCAAATATTTTTATCTCATTGTATAGATGAGGGTACTAAGTCTCAGAAAGGTTGAGAAATTTGCCCAGCATGGCACAGCCTAAAGGGTCAGTCTGGATTCAAACCCAAATCTTCTTGACTCTCCTGTTTCAAGATCTCTTATATTTGAAATAAATTATCTTTGATGAGAAAGGACACTGTGTAAAGTCTGAGTTGTTCAACTTAGACTGAGGTAGTATCCCATGTGAAGGTCATAGAAATTGCTTATCACCCCATGTACTATTTATTTTGGACTAAGCTATTTAAATCTCGCCTAACTCTTCTGTTGGCCGGAGCTTTAGGAGGTCATCCTGTCCATTCCTCCCTGTTCTCCTGCCCACCCCCTTCCCTTCCCTCTGTCTCTTTTGGGATCCGTATCCATTTAGCCAATAAACAAACCGTGAGGCCACATCTCATGAATCTCTAGCTCGACTTTCCAAAACTTTCAACCATAATGTTTTAATAAACTGGATATGGGCTATGTAATTAAGCTTCATGGAAGAACATAATGAAGCTTACTTTACTGCAGTAATGCCATTCTCAAAATAACCTCTGTGAGATGTAGCCCATAAATAATTCTGCTCTTTCCTTCTCAAGAACAAGGTAGAGTTAGACACCGACCAGGGAGCTGGCGGTAATGGCATTCGGAGCCCAGAACTACCCAGCTGCCAGCAATCCGAGGAATAGCGATGGCTTCTGTAGCCTTTTAGTGCTGCTAAATGGCCTGCGGCAAAACAATACATTTTTGTTAGCAATTATTTAGCACAACTTGAAACAGCAAAATAAATTTGCATAATAATTTGTCTCTTGTAGAACATACTTACCCTGTAATTGGAAGAAAAAAATAGGGGAAAAGAAGAAAGAAAAAAAGCTCCAGAAAGATAGAATATTTCCATTATTTCAACCATTAGCCAGAGCTCAGAAATAAAAATGAAACATGAACAAGTTGCTGATTTAAGCAAGTGTGAACTCAATCTTTAACCATAGTCCATCATTGCTTTTGGCTTATATTTTATTTGACATCAACTTTAATGTATGGAGAAGAATACATTTTGCTCCCGTGCATCAGATATAAAGGGCTTGAAAAATTTTAAATAATTTAGTAGATGAAATGAAATCTACATAGAGTATTTGACTATAGGCACATTATCCCAGACTCTCAGCACATTTAGGAAATCGATTAATCATTTTCATAAAATCTTTATAGATCATGACAAAATTAAAGGAAAATGGCTCTGAGAACAAATCATCATGTATTCTTAGAAAGGTAATTAGAAATATATGTAGAAGCTTGTATATGGGTATGTATGTATCTATCTACAAAATAAATAGAATATCAGGCTTGGATTCAGAAAAACCTGAGTTTGAATCCAGCTTCAGACACTTCCTATCCATATAACCCTGAAGGCATCTTTGATCTCTGTTTGCTCAGTTTCCCCCACTATAAAATGCGATTAATAGCATCTGCCTCCTAAAGTTTCTGTGAGGATCAAATGAGATTATAATGGTAAAGTGCTTGGCATAGTGCCCCTCATGCAAACCTGCACACGTATGTACATACATACATTTATATATACACATATGTAACATGTTTGAATTACATGTGTAGAAGGAAGGGGTTATGGACAACATATCCTCCACCTGTAAAAGGCTTTGAGACTGATGACAATCTCTCATATAGTCCAGGTAGGGTTGATTGCACTTTGCAAGTTAAAAACTATATCAAAACCTTCTCTCAATCTATTACTTGTAAGATTAAACTGTAACTTTATTAATAATTATTATCACTAATTATTATTATTAAACTACAACTGCATTATTAAATATTATTTTTGTTATTAAACTTTAAATTTATTATTATTTATTACTAAACTGTAAATCCATTATTATAAATTATTTATTTCCAAGCTGTAACCATTATTTATTTATTTATTATTAAGATGTGATTTTGTTTGTTATTAATTATAATTTATAATTAAAATGTAACTTTATTATAATTATCATTATCCATTATTAAACTGAAATTTTACTATTATTAATTATTTATTTTTGGCTATGATGATTTGTTATTATTTGTTATTAAACTGTAATTTTGTTTATTGTTAATTATAATTTATTATTAAAATGTAACTTTATTATTATGATTAATTATTATAATTATTTATACACTATTAAACTGTAACTTTATTTTTCTAAGGTAATCATGGAATATTTTGTGATATATGTCATAAATGAAAATAAAATTATAATTTCTCCCAGTTAATCAATTAGTTCCAAGTACCTATCCCAGTCTATTAAACAAACTGGAGAAATTTCTTCTGTCATAAATTTTTACATCTTTTTCTCTCTCTGTCTCCATCTCTATGTCGATGTCTCTCTGTTTTTTTCTCTATCTTTTTCTCTTTAAAAGCATCCCTCCATAATTTTAAATACACAAAGATGTTATTGACTCTAGAACTTATTATTAGTGTAAGAAACAATACAAAGATCTACTTAAACATTTTTGCCATTGCATGGCATTGAGAAACATCACAGCCTAAGTCAACTTAAACCACCAACTGTACCTACCGATATCATCTCTAGAAACAGAGTACCACTAACTTTTTCAAGATGGTAGTCAAAAGCTGTTAAGAATTTTCTTTAGGTTATTTGTTTCAAATTGCACCAGAGTTAAGTTCATTCTTCTTAGAAAATGTTTCTACAGTTTTGCTTTTTGTCAAAGATATTAGTTACTCTTTCAGGGTCCCAAGTTTTCTTAGTCTTTTCTCCTTATACCACATGCAGTTTTTCCAGCCATAATGGTTAATTGTCTTCTGAATGACAGATCAACTGCTTTCTCCCTAAAATGCTATTCCCTCTTACTTTTGCAGTAAGAGAATTTATAATATCTATGAGAAGTATATTGAAGATTTTAAAGGGGCCACCCATATGACTAAGTAGACATCAGAAAGCTTCTGATCTATAGCTGACATTGTCTCTCTGATCTTGTCTCCCTGCCCAAACATCTGCATGGGAAAATTAGTGTTTAAAACGGATGAATTCCAAACTCTAGAGCTATTTGGCCATTCCTGGGCAAATGATCATTAACTTGCTTATAGTCTATTCCTACCTAAAAGATTAAAATTTGGGACATGTAAAAACTGTTGACCAAAGAGTTGGGTGAAGTATCTGACTAAGGGACTCCATTCTTGGACAATGAATAGGAATAAAAAGGAAACCAAAACAAAACAAATCCTGACCTTTGGGGCATTATCTGGCTGGATTGTCCTTAGCCTTTGTTCTAATCCTGAGCACATCCAGCTGAACATCTTCCCTTTGGGAGGTGAGCATGCAGAGTTCATGGAGAAGTGGACTTTCTTGTTGGAGACTTGAGAGTCAAGCCAAGAAGCCAGCAAGTTTATGTGAAGTGCTCAGAATGTTCCCAGAATCATGCGAAGCTCTGGAAATATAAATGGAAGCTAAACAAATGACAAAAGAGTGATGATCATTTTGGTCCTCTTCAAATATAAAAGATAACCATCAACATGCAAGGGGAAATCTTTAACTAAAAGTGGCTCTGCTAATTCATTTGTTACTACTTTGAAAATTCTAAAAGTTTTTACGAGATTGTTCCTTATTTTGTAAATGGCTTTGTTGGTTATAAAATGAAGAGGGCTTTATGTGATAAAAAATGCATATATTTGATTTTCCAGTGTCATTTTGCATCATCAGAAGGAAATGCACTGAATGTGTTAAGGGGAATAGCAGAAGTTTCTGTAGTGTGTAGCTTACATATATACAAAATACATAATTTACATGTATGTTCATTTGCACGTATACTTATGTTATAACTTGCACATATGTGTAGATATAACTTAAGCTCTATGTACATCTGTAACATATGCATTTATTTATAAATTACATATGTAGTGAGACTTTTAGAGAAAAAAAATGACCCTCCCAGCACACTTACAGGATCACTTTTCCAAAATATAATAGTAAAGTAAGTTTTTTGTGAGCAGGGACTATCTCACTTATCTCATTCTCTATCCTACTACACTGAATCTTTGAAACAGGCCCATAACAGATATTTCATAATTCTTGGTTAAGTAGATATGACTCCATAATTTTCCTGTTCTTTATATCAGTATTACCAATATTATGTATTAATGGGAACAGCTATATTCAATAACACTGTACCTTGAGAAAGGTGGTGCAACTCAAATTCGAAAGCAGAGTTCAGAAAGCCTTTTACTCTAAGGAAGAAGATGCCTATGTCCAAGCTATCCATGTTGTCAGATTCCCTTCTTCTTAAGTAGTTAATACTCTTAGCCTTCTGACAGTTCTGAGATTTTGGGTTCTTTTTATGTAGTTCTTGTCAGATGTGATTGATTCTCATATTTCTTGAGACACCTGTTTCAGATCCCTCCTCTGCAGGCTATTTTTGCTTTCTCGCCCTTTTTCAGTTTTTTGTTTGTTTGTTTTTTAATATTGATGTTACCAAAGTGTCCTGAGGAACTATTCTTTCCTTTTTTTTTGAGGAAATTTTGAATATTTTGTGCACACAGTTTCTTGACTGAATTTAACAAAAACCCTGTGTGGTAGGCTTGATGGGTCTTGTTAACAATCCATTTTAAATGTCTATTGTTATTATTCACATTATTATTATATTCTCATCTAAAGAAAGAAATAGTCCTTGGACAAGTTGTTATCTGGCTATTATTCTTTTATATTTAATTTCTTGGATTATTGTTAAGTGGATACAATAGCTACTATTGGGAGATGATTTAATAAAATTAACACTGGAATGAAACTTTATCAACCCAATAGTTATATAAAGCATTTTTTATAACTCTGGTAATAGGACCTTCTTTTTTCCTTTTCCCACATAGTCTTGAAATTGTCTGGGTTGTCTCTTTGTCTTGAAACATGTTAATTTCTATATAGTAGATTACAAATATTTAGTATGGTGATAATGCTTTACAAAATTTTAAAAAATTTTATGCAATATATCATATAATAGATGATAATTCTGTCTATGATAATAATCTGATTCTAATATGTTTGCCACCCATTGAATTTTTCTTCATTCTCCTCCCCAATTCTTTGTCTCCGTCTCTCTGAGTTGTTCTCTCTCATTCTCTATTTCTGTCTGTCTCTTTCTCTGTCTGTCTCTCTCCCCCATCCCTCCTGAGTACTTTTATTTTACTGAGAACTCATTGTCTTTGCTGCCAGACCCCTTTCTATCTCCTCCTTCATTCCCCTAAATCTACCATTTCTAAAAAGGGGGATGATTGTTTTCCTTGCCAACCTTATTGAGTTCCTGTGATTTCATCCCCTCTTATATTCGCTGGAATATTATATTTTGAACCATGCATCAGTTTTCCCTTGTATTTTCAGTACTTCCCTATCTCCTAGTTCTTTCCCCCTCTTTCAAATACGCATTTTCTAAATCAGTTTTGCTTAGATATTCTATTTTTTTCTTCTGTTAATCTAGGTCGATTAATGGCACACCTATGGCATGGGTGCCAAAGATAGAATGCAAAGTGCTGTCTGTGAGCACACGTACTTCCATCCAACCCACCAAGCCCCCTGATTCATTATTAGAAAGGCAGAGGGACTCAGGCAGAGTGGCTCCCCTCCCCACCTCTCTAAGATGTCTGATGACATCTTTTCACATCCCCACCCCTCTGCCCAGCAGCCCAATGGCAGTACACAGAGGGTAAGGTGGATGGTTCACAGGCAGCAGAGCTGGAGGGAAGCAGAGTGCTCTGGTCATTCCTCTCCCCCTCTCTACACTGACTAAGGACATTCCTCATTTCACCTGCCAGTGCCCAACAGCCCAATGGGAGCTCTTCCTCTGTATGGGTTAAGGTGGGGGTCTCACTTGGCACTTGGTGGTGAGGGCACAACTAGTAATTTCCAAAAGTTTTGCCATCACTGGTCGAGGCAGTTGATATTTTTGTACATCTTCCATTTGACTTAAATTGATAAATTTGTTGGCATATAATTGACTAAAATAACTCAATTGCTTCAATTTCATCTTCATTAGTGATGACTTCAACCTTTTCATTTTTTATTCTAGTGATTTGGTTTTCTTCGCTCTCTTTTAAAATAATACTAATAAATGGTTTATCTATTTTTTCATAAAGTCAACTATTGGCTTTATTATTTCAATGGCTTTCTTACATTCAGTTTTGTTCATCTCACATTTAATTTTCACTCAAATTTTGTATTTAAAGCTCCTCTTTATAGGGTTTCTCAATCAGTTCCTCAAGGTATCCTGCTTTATCTTTTGACACTACAATTGTCTTTTTTTAAAAACCACTTCTTTTATCTCTCACTTTGTGTTTTACATAAGAAAGAAAGGAGAAGGTCAAAAAGAAAGGAAGAAATAGAAGAAGGGTTAGAGAGGAAAAAAGGAAGAAAAGAGAAAAGGGAGGGAGAGAAAGAAGAAAAGGAAGAGAAGGAAGATGGAAGAAAGGAAGGAAAACAAATATTTATTCAATGCCTACTATGTGCTAGGCATTGAGCCATCATCTCAACATAATATTAACTCATTTGGTCTATACAATAATCCTGGGAAGTATTTGTTATAATTATCTCAACTTTGCAGTTAATGAAACTGAGGCATACAGAGGCAAGTGATTTTTCCCAGAGTCACTCTTAATGAAAAATTTATAGGTCATATAGCCCAAAATCCTCATATCACACAGACACTGAGGGAAAGAGGAGATCTTTGCTTGTGAAAAAGAGAAAAGGGGGTTTTGGTTGGATATTAATATTTAAAGGTGTGGTTTCCAAGGAACTGAATAAATACCAATTCCTAAAATGATTTTAGTAATTTGTTTACAAAATATAAGAGAGAGTGGAGGTAGAGAGATGAGAAGAGGATAAGACATCTAACTTAATGAACTTAGCTCCAGAGGCCCAGCTAGAGAGCCTAAAAGTCAATAAACAAGGGGTTTAGCCACAAGGGCTTCTCCCAATCAAGGGAGCCTTCCTGAGGCTGGTACCTCCAGGGAAGTTAAAATAGTCAGTCAGGATTTTTCACTCACCAAGGTCTCAGGGTCCCAGCCAGAGCTCCTTCAAGTCCAAGCCAGAAACTAAAAGAGAGCTGAACTCACTGAACTCTCTTTTAAAGGGACTTCTTTTGCATCCCTTCCTGTGCCTTCCTCTTAGTTTACATGTCCAATCACAACAGACGCTTTTCTTAGGATTGCCCAGGAGGCAGTCAGTAAATTTTGATTTGTCACTCACTCTAGCACAGGTGGGTCACAGACTTTGGAACTTGTGAATTAAATGGAGATGTTCTCACTTTTGGTGATTAGATTAAGGATGGGCAGGGCAGATTTAATTTCATTATCATACTTGCTAAAGTTACACAAGAAGAAAGTGACCAAAATGAAGCAAGATACGATTCAAAATGTTTTAGGTATAGTTTTTAAACATATCTTCCCCTGTTATTTCTCTCTCTCTCTCTTTGTCTCTCTCTCTACACACACACACACACACACACACACACACACACACACACACACAAACACACACACACACACACACACACATATATATATATAAATGGAAAAATTGCTTTGAGATTTTATTCATTGGGGGCACTTTTAAGATGCTTCTAATTTAAATTTAAATATAATGTTGCACAAAAATATAACATCTGTGATCACTGTTGCCTCCATTAAAATTAATTCTCTCCATATTCTGCACCTCCAAATCAATCATACCAGGCCATATGAATGAATAGCATGAACTCCCTAATTTCTACATGTGAGAACATCTCCCTCTATAAAACATTGGAAGTTGTATCAGATAATTTCTCAGACTTCTTCCTACTCTAGAAGTTTATAAGAATCTTTAAAGAGGAAATGTGATATTTTTTAAAACAGGCAATCCTTCAGTTTTTTTAATCATTTGTTGTTGTTCAGTCATGTTTCAGTCTTGTCTGACTTTTCATGACCTCATTTGGAGTTATATTGGCAAAGATGCTGGAGTGGTTTGCCATTTCCTTCCTCAGCTTATTTTATAGATGAGAAAATTGAGGCAAAGAAGATTAAGTGACTTCTTGAGGGTCATCTGGCTAGTAAGTGTCTGAGGCCAAATTTGAACTCAGGGTGAGTCTTTTTTACTGCAGCCCCAGTCCCTATGCACTGCACCATCTAGCTGACCTTGCTCCATTAGGAATCTATATGAAATTTTGGGTTTAGTCATCTACTTTTTGTTGTTTAGCTGTCTGGTTTAGAACTAAATAGGGCAGAAGAAAAATATCTTAGTATGATTTCCATGCAGATACATTTACTTGTAAGCAATGGACTGTATAAAGTAGAATAAACTTAACTTGAACTGTTCTTTCCCAAGTGACATATCCTTTTGTTGGCTCAGACATATCTTCACCTTGTCAGCTCAAAGGCCAAATATCCTTAAGCAATCACAAATCAAATACTTGGCTAGACTGTGCTTCTCTTAAAAAAAAACAACTACTTTGGCTTCAAGTTTTCCAGCCAAAAAGTATATTTCACAGTGCACCACACCTAGCAGGTGCCTAGCACAGTGCCTGACATGCAATAGGGACTTAGTTAATGTCTTTCGATTGACTAAACATTGGTTGAATTGAAGTAAATTCTGCTGAAGTTATTTAATATTTCTTCCCTATTTTAGGATCACATATTTGAAGCTGGAAGAGGGACTTTAAGGGTTACCTAGTCCAAATTATTATTATTTTCCCCCTCACACTGAGGACTTGTTCAGGCATTTCAGTTGTGTCTGATTCCTCATGCTTCCATTTGGGGTTTTCTTGGCAAAAATACTGGAGTGGTTTCGCCATTTCTTTCTCCAGCTTATTTTACAGATAAGAAAATAGAAGCAAATAGGGTAAAGTGACTTTCCCAGGGTCAAACAGCTAGCAAGTTTCTGAGACTGAATTTGAACTCAGGAAGAGATAAGTCTTTCTGATTCCAGACCCTCATTATGGTAGATCTAAGGACCAGTGAGACTTAATCCTAAAGGGTTTAAATGCCATGTCCAAGGCTAGTAGATGCCAGAAGTGGGATTTGAGATCAGGTTCTTTGATTTAAATCCAATAACCTTTCCATTGTACTCAATTGATTAGTGTTTGGGCTTACCAAAAACAAGAAAATGTAATCAGACAAGAGAACCTGAAGGAAATAAATGATTTGTTTTCCCACCAAGAGTAAAGAAGTCTGATAAAACAATATCAAATAGGTTATTGGTGTGGTCTTACAGATAATTCACATGAGCTATTTTAAGTAACTGTGTGAACATATTAATTATGTTCTTTCAGGGTTGCCTATCCTTATGAATCTGAAAGCTTAAAAACCTTTCTCAACAAACTACTCATTAACTTTTATTTACTATTGTCATTTTACTTCTCTTTGTGAAACAGACTTATCCTTAGTGTCGGCACCAATTAAAATGTCTACTAAATGTTTCAAGTTTTAGATGGGCTATAAGATAGATTTTTTTTAGTGAAAGCGAAGTAAGGATTTTTATTACAAAGTCTATTTTAATGCATAAGTATTATGAAAAGAAATGTTGTTTACAAAGGAGTTGAGAGTTTGGGCAAAACGTTTTTCTCTTATAGCTTAGAATCTAGCTAAATTAAAATCCTTTAAAACGATAATGATTAGTAGCATATTTGTTGTACCTAATGCTCTATTCTGCAATAAACAGCAAAATCAGAGTTTGTTTAGCTCTCACTAAACACAATATTTGCAGTATAAATTACCCCAATATCCATCATGAATGATAAAAATCACCCCTCAATAAATACCCACTCTGTGTTAGGTATTTTGCTGGTGTACTTGAGATGCAAAGACTAATTAAAGAGAAAACCCTTAAAGACCTTATTATATGGGAGAAAGATCATTATTATGGCTCCTTTACCAAGGGAAGACACTATCCATTATTAACTCTCTCATTGGAAGTCACAGATATTACTGTAAACCCAGGGAAACTATCCATATAAGATATTTTCAGTCTACTTTTACAGCATTACAACCTGATTTTTCTTTGTGATGGGTGTGATTGATTTCAATAAAATTTTCATGTATTGGGAAATGAGAATAATTTTAATACCACATGGAGAGATTAAAAGTTAATTATTTGGGCATAACTGATCACTTATTCTTCATAAAATAAATTATCATGCTGGAGAATCTTGGGGAAAGTTCATCGTTGAGTAAATAGTTTACCATCTAATAACATTTTGAATTGCAAGCCAATACTATCAAGGCAAAGCTAGCCTGCCATCTCCAGATAGACATATTTAATTCATCTATGTCAATAACATGTACACTTTCATAGAGTAAGGGCAGCTTCCCTTATGTCTTTCTATTCATCTATCCGTGACACCAAGACCATTATAGTTCTTTAATAAATGTTTGGTGAATGAATGAATACATGAGTGAATGGATAAAAACATGTTTGTTTCTGTGCCTTGAATATGCCCTATTTTACTTTTATTTTTGTTTTAGATTTTCTTTATTTCAGAGAAAGAACTATGACCTTTTTCTCAAATGAATGTTTCTAGGCTTTAATTTTATTACTGGAAATGTGCTTCCAGTTTAATCTCAAATAATACATTTTTTTTAACTTTTGGCCTAAAAATGAATATTTCTTCATGATATAAGGGATACATTTTAATGGAGCGCTAGGAAAAATGCTTCCAACTCTTAAATGCCAGGATTGACTATTAAGCTAAAAGATCTGTTTGAACTTTTTAAAACCCAGGGTTCTTTTTATACAAAGTTCTGACTCTAAGTAGTGGATGACATTCAGTTCTGCAAAAAGTTTAAGTGCAAATTAATATTGAAAGGACTTGGAGCATAAAGACATATTAAGTAATTTCTATCCTAAAATTCCCAACAAGAGGATTACAAGAAGGCTGGCAAATTAAAAAAAAGAGATACTTTAAATATATTCATTGTTTTATCTAAAGTTTTATTAGAACTTTGAATTCATGATTGAAGTGTTTCTTGGATTTTAATTTATGCTGAAGGAATAAAAGAGTCTCTAAGTATTCAGTTATCCTTAGGTAGAAAAGGGAGAACAGGAGAAGAAAAGGAAGTAAAAAAAGGCAATGGTAGACAGGTCAGGTGGTTAGAGAAAATAATGTAGGTCAGTAGTAGTCAGAAATATCTTACTTCTATTCCTGCCTCAGACCATTATTGGTTGTGTGACTGGGCAAGTATTTAATCTCTAATAATTTGTTTCCTTATCTGTAAAATAAAGGAGATTGGTTGAACTTCATGGCTCCTAAGACCCCCATTCTAGCTTTAATTCATAGTCTTATGACTTTGAAGGGGTTGTATGGTATTTTGGATGAAAGTTCTAATTTTAATTAACATTTACTATGTATTTTTTCATGGGTTTGCATCACTAAATTCTACTGAGCTTTCTCTAAAGTTGACGCAGAAAACTATCTATTCACTTTAATATTTAACATTTGAAATAAATGTTTAATTTTTCTTTGCCTGTAGACAGTTATTTATTCATCCACTTAAACCCAAGCTCAGTAGGATTCCAGCTCATCCTTAAACATATTGTGCTGGGAAAGAAGTGTTTTAGAATCTAGTAGGATGTCTCCTCTCTTCTGCAAATAATATTATTAGGTTGACCTGCTCAGGGGGCTACAAATTTCATTTTAATTGACTGCCAAATGAAGTTTTAACTTCCTTGATATATCCTTCATTTTCTTTACATTTCTTTTAGAGTTTCCTCACACACCAACTCCAAATCTTCCTTAGAGGTATTGACTTTTCAGTTGAGTATCAATTGCTAAACCTCTACTACGTGTGAGGGAAATAGAAGCTCACAACTGACATATTCAAGGAAAACAGTGCCAAGGATAGAGACGAAGGTCTAGTTATGAGATATTTTCCCTTGGTAGAAAAAAAAAAAACTACATTGGGCCAATACAGGTAGGATCTGATCCTAACTTCACCATGAACTCATTGCGTGGCTTGGGCATTGTGTTAAATCTCAGGAAGGAAAGAGGGATGAAAATGCATATTATAGTCAGGAGTTTTATTACTATAGTCACACAAATTAAAACCAGTTAAGTCTGCTACAAGAGCAGATGTGTATGGATCCAGATTCTTAAGATAAATATACAGAAACAAAATGGTTTTTGTCCTCAGAGAATTTACATTTTACTGGCAAGAGAGGGTGAGAAATAGGAAAAGCCTACATTAAAGTCACACTACATCCTTTTCTTAGAAAAACCAGCAAATTGAAATGATTATTGTTTCTTGGATATCTGAAATACCCTTTGTTCATGTAGAAATTTACTGATAGAATACTTCTGTTTATATTTATTTTTCTCCCTTTTTTATTTCAGCTATATCATGTCATAATGTTGGTTATGAAAGTTATTTTTTCTCATTGCATTTCAGTATTACACTTTTTATGTGTATTCACAAAGCAATATAATGGCTGCCATGTCATTTGAATGTATTTGCTGCTTGTGAAAATAATTTGCTTTCACTACAAATGGAAATGAACTCCTGGCTATATTTAGACTTATTCCATAAATTACAACAAGATGCTGAAATCAATCACAAAGAAAAAGGGAAAGCATTGAAGTGGACATTAGGGAAATGGCATGACTAGAACAAAGTCTTCTAAATAAGGCTGTGCTGTAAAACGGACATGAATCTTGCCTCAGTAACATTGGTATTTCTCATTTTCATACTTCTTTGGATTTCTGATTTCAGCTTTGCTTCTTCCATGGAATATTGTATCTTCCCTAGAGAATGTTAAACTCCTGGAGGGTAGAAATCTTTTAAAAATGTTTTTGATCTTTATGTATCCAGTGCCTAGCCAAATTTCTTTCACTTAGCAAAAATCTAGTAATTGTTCATTGAATTGATTTCAATTGTTGTATTTGCCTTTTAAATATATTGTGGAATTCTTTACAATTTTAAGTGCCACCTCTAGAGATTATTGGGGATCATGTAATTTTTATTCTTCCACCAATGACATTTACTTTAGTATTTTGACACTCATGAAATGAATAAATGATAGAGGTGATATCCTATCCTGATATATTAAAAAAAGCTCTTGACTTTTTAATTCCCATAAAGCTATTTATTCCCTGTGTAACCAATATCTTAATTTGTCTTTCTTTTCTCAGCTTTGAACCTTCCAGCTTCCTCATAAAAGAATAAAAATAAATCTTTACTTCTTATATTATTGTAGAAGTAGGAGAGCAAGCTGAGACTATTTTTTCCCTTCCAGTACCAAAATAAGCTCTGTAGTAAAGATAGGAAAGTCCTATGAAGAAGAGTTACTCATGTTAGGAAAGCTAGGCTAGGATATGAATTACTTTGTTGGAGTAAATATGTGTTAATGAGATCTCAGACCCAATGGACTATTAAAAAAAGAAACATATTTTCTTTTAAATAGATAGTGATGATTCTAGTACCTGAAACACTTTAGATTAGAGAACCATTAAGTTCAATGCAGGCTATTAAACCATATCTAATCTCAATATTCTTTCTCCCATCTGTCACCATTCTCATGTTAATGTTACCTTTCATGGTGGAGGTAGTGCAGATACCAACAACATCCTGGATTTAATGAAGTGTGGATTATGTCCTGGTTTAATGTGAAAGGACTTGTTCTATTCTGCATTACACGTCCCTGGGGAAGGTGCCATCCATAGCTATTTATGAAAGGGCTTCTTGAACTTTTCATAATTGCCATGGTTGGCTTCAATTGCAAATTCCCTGATTGGTCTAACTAAAGATGAAACTGATGAGAAACTCATGGTTTGTCTAAAAACCACTGGGAAAGAAGAAATTAGAAGAGAAGTTCAGATCAGTAAGTATAAATTGAATGACTGTATATTTTGGGGTGACTTGGC
Source organism: Gracilinanus agilis (assembly GCF_016433145.1). Taxonomy (NCBI): domain Eukaryota; kingdom Metazoa; phylum Chordata; class Mammalia; order Didelphimorphia; family Didelphidae; genus Gracilinanus; species Gracilinanus agilis. The sequence goes on from NC_058134.1 coordinate 32,412,199, forward strand.
TAAGTTTTTAATGAGAATGATTAAGGAAGATTTGAATAAAGGGAAAGCAGTTCTGGAGTCAGATCTTAATTACTAGTTCCTTTACCTAATTTTACTTCAAAATGATTTCTAAATTTTTAATCAGAAGGAAGAATAAAAAAAATCAGGAGTATTTTTTAAGCCACTGAATCATTATATTAAAATTCTGAGGCAAACCAGTTCAAATTTGCATGTATGCCTTGGTCCTGATTAGTACAAATTAAGAATCCCCTGAAGTGGTCACATGTATTAAAATTCGCACTATGAGGAGTTATAATTATGTAAAATATTGTAATTGGTTCCAGCCCAATGGAAATATTCAGTGAAAATCTGAATAATGCCACTACTTCAGGGGATTCATTTCTCATGCTAATTGGGACCTAAAGGTATTGAACAATGTCCCAAATCTGTGGGCCATGGACCCCTGCTGGAAAGAGGAGTTATCCCAAGGGCTTCCTGGTTCCTTATGCAAATACATAAGTAGCATACTGTATTTAGGCTGAGTAAATGATATCTCATCGGTATGTAAATTACTATTTTTTCAAATGGATATTGAATCAGTAGTGATAAATAAAATATAAATTCATACAAAAGCATTAGTAATTATATAATAGCTTCTAGTCCAAAAATTTCTATTCTTATTCCTACTGTGGAATCAAGGTAAACCTGAGTCCCAAGTGAATATGCCAGAATATATAAGCTTACAATAAATAAGCTCTAGCAAATTCAGTCAATTTGGAGAGTCTGATTTTGACAAAAGATGATGACTCCTTCCTGGAGTCGAGATTCACTAATCACAGGGAGGTTCATTAGATTGTAAGTTCCTTGAGGACAGGGTCTGACTTTTACCTTTTTTAAAATTTCCAGTGCAATATAGTATATAGTAGACGTTTAATAAATGTTTAGAGATTTGATTCCTCAGCATTCTATCACAATTTCTGCTCAGCAGTTGCTTAATAAATTTGTATCGGTTGACTGATTCAGAGGAGGCTCCCAGAATCTTTGATGGACCACTTTGGTAAACTGATGAGAAGACAAGTCCAATTGGTAAGGCTAGCACAGACAGACCTTCAACAATCAATAAAACGGCCATCATTTGCTAAGTGTCTCTGTGTCATCCCTTACCATCCCCAGACAGTAATTCACTTCCTTCCCACCATTCCCTATTATAAGTTTTGGAATTATCTATCTATAGAATCTCTGCACTATCTTCAAACTTGGTGCCTCTTAATTGGCTATTCCTCATACTTGAAATGCTCTCCTTCCTTCTGCTGCCTAATGACTTCTTTGGCTTCTTTGAAGACTAAACTAACATATCTAGTCACAACTCTCCTCATCCTCCTGCCCCATTCAAGCATCTTTTCTCTGAGATTACCTTTCATTACCATTATTTTTTTCTGAGATTACCTAGTTAGTCCCATATGTACATGGTGGATGACATTTTGTCTTGCACGTTAGGATGTGAGCTCATGACTTTTTTCCTTTTATTCCCAGACTAACACATACTATGCATCTACTAAATGCTTGTTGACATACCTGGTACATAGAAGGTGCTTAATATACATTTCCAGAATATTTCAGGTTTGAGGCTGGGTGTTGAAGATGCACAAATAAAAATGGATCACCTCTCTACCCTCAAGGATCTCATATTTTTGCTAGTGATCCTTTAAAAACCATTCATGAAATATCTGTGCCAGATATTTTTTAAGTGGTAAAGATTCAAAGAAAAACAGAAGTCAGTCCCACCTTTGAGCTCACCACTTAATGTGAGAAGCAATATGCAAGTATCTATGTGTAGAAAAATTATAGGATGAATTGGAAATAATAAACAATGGGAAGATACTAGAATTAAGAGAGATTACAAAAGGCTTTTTGTAGAAGGTAGGAACTTAAAGGAAGCCAAGAGAGTTCAAAGGGAAAAGATGAAGAAGGAGGGAGAACATTCCAGGTACAGAGAGCATATCCAGAGTTGGGAGAAAAAAATCAATTTTTCTAATTAATTAATTAATTGGTTGATTAAAAATATTTTTCCATGGTTAAATGATTCCTCTTCTTTCCCTCCTCCCTCCCTGAGCTGATGAGCAATTCCACTGGGCTATACATGTATCATTGTTCAAAATCTATTTCCATATTATTAATATTTTCAATAAAATGATCATTTAAATTCAAAATCCCCAATCATATACCGATTGAACCACATGATCGATCGTATATTTTTCTTCTCTGTTTCTACTCCCACAGTTCTTTCTCTGGATGTGGAGAGCAGTCTTTCTAAGAATGTGTTTTTTGAGGAAGAGAAAGGAAGCTAGTATCTCTTGGCCGAAGAGTATGTGAGGGATAGTGGTAAGGTATAAAGTGGATAAAAGATTTTGAATATGAGGAAACATAAGTACATTTGATCTTAGAGGCACTTTTGGAGTTTATTGAGTAGGGGGCTGACATCTACTATTCTCTGCTCTGCCTTGATGGAGTAAATATTCACATGGATAAGATCATAGATCAATTGAAGTATTTTTTACATGTATTTTGTCAATGAATGGGTACTAAAAGTAAATGAAATATGTGGATATAGAAAACTCCATTATCACACTCAAAAAAATATTTGGAACTTCTAGTCTAGATTCACCTAACTTGTGATGAGACTTCAGGACAAGATTCCCCAAATTTCTTAAAGCTTGTCTAAAGAGAAGACAGAAATTTCATAAAAATTCCTGCCTAGCCTCCAGGAAAGTTGCAAATAAAGAAGAGAAGGATGCAGACACAGCATTTCCTTTGATGTTATGGTATTTACCAAATGCAACCAACTCTTTTGACTTTACCTTCTGAGAAGACATTTTTATGTATCACAGATAACTGGGCTGAGAGAAGAAAGGGTGCTGAATTCTCCTAAAGCACTTGTGAAAACTTCATCTCAGATTTTCTGAAGGGAAAATAAGAAAGGATAAATTAGGAACTGGTGTGAAGGAACAAATTTTTTTTGTACATTTCCCTTAAATTATCAGGTTCTGTGAACTTAATAATCAGTTTCTTTAGAAATTATCTATCAAATAAACCTTAAATTGTTTGTAACAAAGATCTATATTATTACATAATATGATATGACATAATATTATTAATATAATTCATTACCATGCAATGTCATGCAATATACAAGTGGGTCTCTATAGTAAGAATCACAATTCCCTGGAAATATTCCATTATTTGAATTCACACAGCATATTTCAATTTGACAAGGACCAATTATCATACTTTATATAATTATGATGTCAAATAGTACAAATTTGAACATACTACCATTTAAAGGGATTAATTTTTGGTACTAATTTAGACTTAAGTATAATATAATATATGATATGGTATTATGTAATATAGCATGAAATGGCATAATATGATGGCTGATATATTATTATAAAATCTGAGTCAGTACTATAATCTCAAATGGGCTTAACACTGTTGAATCTTACTGCCAATTTATTTAAATATATAGAAAATATACTTTTAATTGTATTTAAGTAAAGGTTAAATGAGTTCTTGACCTCCTCCCCATCATTTGCTGTGTTTGTTCTGGAAAGTTTTATATGCCCCTATTAAAGGCTGACAGTGATATTCGAAGTTCAGGTGTGGTGAATTCTGAGATCTACTCAAAATATATCAACAAGATTTCAGAGAGTTTGCAAATCTGCCTGGACTGTGTCTTGTCTTAATGGCTTTTTGATGGAAGAACATTCTGATCCTGAAATTTCAGAGCTACCCATAGCTTCCCCCCTCTCCCTTCATATACATCTTGGCCTTCTGCCATAGAAACAGTGCCTGCTGTGTACTTTTCTCTCTTGGTCACTGCTTTATTTATGCAATGTTCTTTAAATAGACTGAATTTGGCTCCTTGTGCCTACCTATTGTTTAATAGATGGAGAATGCAGAGGATTTTAGCTAAAGTTTCTGAAACATTAACTAAAGCAGAATCCTTCCTAGACTATGAAAAAAAAAAGGGAAAATGCCCTAAACCTCTCTTATTTATAGTTTGGGAAGGTGGACCTGGTACCAGCAGGGCTTGCTTAGGGGGCAGCAACTTCAAAGGTAGGAAACTAACATCATAATAACAGGGAACATTGAAAAAAACCACTATTTGCTGCAGACTTAGTTTTCTTTAGTGTGATATAACAAATAGAATACTAAACTGTTTGGGAAGATTTGAGTTCCAGTTTTGCCTATGACACTTAGTGGCAGTATGATCATGGACAAAAGTCTTTTTAACCTATGTGGGTCTTAGTTTCTGCCTCTGTAAAACAAGGAGTGCTTTACCATTGGAGTGCTTTTTATTGCAGTCCACTCCTACGGATGAATCAAAATTTCTCTGTTTCTTTCATCATATTTCAATTCCTCCCTTTGCTGTCTCACTCATTATCTGTAAGGTCCAATGCTTCCCAAGAAAATATAGAAATGGTTTTCCCTTCATTGTTCACCATTGGTATGATGAGACTGTATTGTACATTTTCCTCTATTTTCTTCATCCTCTCTTCTCTTTGATATGACTTTCCCTTCAAAGGTTTAGCCCTTCCCAGAAATAGACAAAATGAACAAAAACATTGATTTACATGTAAGTGGGGAATTGTGCAATCTAGTGATTATTAAGCCACTGTTAGTGATCTCAAAAGATGACAGAGAATAAGAAAGGTACATTGAAAATGAAATGGAAAATGTCCATGTTTTGAAAGAGAAGGGAGAGAGAAAGGGAAGAGAGAGTGAAGGGGAAAAGGGAAGGAGGGAAATGGGGATTCAATGTGATGAAGTAGGGGAAAAGGAAAGAGGAAAAGAAAGAGAGAAGGGGAAAGGACAGAGAAATGAATAACAGAAAATGGAATCTAAAAGCTATAGATCAGTTACCTTGACTTTTACTCTTCAAAAGATAAAAATTAGATAATTAATTTTTTTTGTTTTAGTAAATTTCTACACAATTTTTTGAATTTGTATGATCCAAATTGTCTACCTTTCTTCTTCTCTCACCCCTCCAAGAGTTGAGAAGCAATTCAGTCTGGATTATACATGTATCATCATGCAAAACATATTTCCATATTATTCATTTTCTAAGCAAAATATTTTAAAACCAAAATTCCAAATCATATGCCTAATAAAGAAGTGATAAATCATATGTTTTCATCTGTATTCCTACTCCAGTAGTTCTTTCTCTGTAGGTGAATAGCATTCTTTTTTTATAAGTCCCTCAGAATGATCCTGAATCAATGTATTGCTGTTAGTAGCAAATAATTTTGCTGTTACTATGTACAATCAATTGTGCTTATTTCACACTGCATCAGTTCACATAGGTCTTTCAAGCTCTTTCTGAAGTCTTCTTGTTCATCATTCCTCTTAGCACAATAGTATTCTATCCCCATCATATACGACAATTTGTTCAACTATTCCCCAATTGAGGGACATCCCTTTAATTTCCAATTCTTTTCCACAACAAAAAAGAGCAATTATCAATATTTTGTACAAGCAGATCCTTTCCCATTTTTATATCTTTGAGATACAGAACCTGTAGTGGTATTACTAGATAAAATAATATGCATTCATTTTTATCTTTTTTGGGCATAAATCCAAATTGCCCTCCAGAATGTTTGAATCAGTTCACAACTTCAGCAGCAATGCATTAGTCTTCCAATTTTGCTGCATTTCCTCCAACATTTATCATTTTACTTTATTGTCAAATTGGTCAATCTGATAGGTGTGAGGTGGTACCTAAGATTTGTTTTAACTTGCATTTCTCTAATCAAAAGTTATTTAGAACATTTTTCATGTGATTATTGATACCTTTGATTTCTTCATCTGAAAGCTGCCTATTCATATTCTTTGATCATTTTTCAACTGGGGAATGTCATATTTTTATAAACTTGACTTAGTTCTCTATATGTTTGAGAAGTGAGACTTTTATCAGAGAAATTTGTTATAAAAATTTTACCCTATTTTGTTATTTCACTTCAAATCTTGCTTGCATTGTTTTATTTGTACAAAATATTAAGAATTTAATATAATTAAGATTATTCATTTTATATTTTGTAGTGTTCTCTATCTCGTATTGGGTTATAAATTCTTCCATTCTCAATAGATCAGACAGGCAAATTATCCTATGTTCCCCTAAGTTGCTTATTATATCACTTTTTATTTTAAATCTTATACCCATTTTAACTTTATCTTGGTATAGGGTATAAGATATTGATCTAAACATAATTTTGTCATACTGTTTCCTATTTTCCCAGCAGTTTTTTTTTCAGATAATGAGTTATTATCCCCAAAGCTGGGATTTTGAGCTTTATCAAACACTAGATTGTTGAGGTCTAATCTACCCTTCAATTTTTTAGCCTGTACCAGATTGCTTTTTATTTTATTTTATTTTTTTAGATCTAAATGGGATTTTTTAATTTTTATTTTTTTAAATTTAAATTTCGAATATTTCCCATTGTTACATGTTTCATGTCCTTTCCACTCTCCCCAAAGTCCCCCCAAACCCCTATAGCCAACACACAATTCCACTGGGTTTTACATGTATCAATGATTAAGACCTAATTCCATATTATTGATAGTTGGACTAGAGTTATTGTTTAGTGTCTACATCCCCAATAATATCCCCATCAGCCCATGTGTTCAAGCAGTTCTTTTTCTTTTGTTTCTCCTCCCACAGTTCTTCCTCTGAATGTGGTTACTTTTCTTTCTCATAATTTCCTCAGCCTTGCTCTGGATCCTTGCATTGCTGCTAGTAAAGAAGTCTGTTATGTTTGATTGTACCACAGTGTATCAGCCTCTGTGTATATAATGTTCTCCTGGTTCTGCTCCTTTCACTCTGCATCAATTCCTGGAGGTCATTCCAGTTCACATGGAATTCCTTCAGTTCATTATTCCTTTGAGCACAAAAGTATTCCATCACCAACAGATACCACAATTTGTTCAGCCATTCCCCAATCGAAGGACATTCCCTCATTTTCCAATTTTTGCCACCACAAAGAGTGCAGCTATAATATTTTTGTACAAGACTTTTTCCTTATGATCTCTTTGGGGTACAAACAAAGCAGTTCTATGGCTGGATCAAAAGGCAGATAGTCTTTTAAAGCCCTTTGAGCATAGTTCCAAATTACCATCCAGAATGGTTGGATCACTTCACAACTCCACCAGCAATGCAATAATGTCCCAGTTTTGCCACATCCCCTCCAACAATCACCTCCTTCCTTTGCTGTCATGTTAGCTAATCTGCTAGGTATGAGATGATACCTGAGTTGTTTTGATTTGCATTTCTCTAATTATAAGAGATTTAGAGCATTTTTTCATGTGTTTGTTGATAGTTTTGATTTCTTTATCTAAAAATTGCCTATTCATGTCCCTTGCCATTTATCAATTGAGGAACATCTTGATTTTTTTGTACTATTGATTTAGTTGCATGTAAATTTGAGTAATTAGACCTTTGTCAGTTTTTTGTTATAAAGGTTTTCCCCAATTTATTGCTTCCCTTCTAATTTTGATGGCATTGGTTTTGTTTGTACAAAAACTTTTTAGTTTAATGTTATCAAAATTATTTATTTTACATTTTGTAATTTTTTTCTAACTCTTGCTTGGTTTTAAAATATTTTCTTTCCTAGAGATCTGACAAGTATACTATTCTGTGCTCACCTAATTTAGTTATAGTTTCCTTCTTTATACTCAGATTGCTTTTTATCTAAATTTTATTTAATTAAATTTCATTTATTTATATTATGTATATATAATATTTTATTATTTATTTTTATATGAAATTATTATATGAAGAAACAGTGTTTCAGATTCTGTTTACAGTGTTCTCCTGGTTCTGCTGATTTCACTTCACAAGGGAATAATCTTATATACCAAAACCTCGAAGCATATCCATCCAGAATGCTTAGATCAATTCATAACTCCACCAGCAATGCACCAGATTGTTTTGATGGTTACTGCTTTATAGTACAGTTTAAAATCTGATACTATTATGCTATCATTATTCACATTTTTTTCATTAGTTCCGATAATATTCTTGATATTTTGTTCTTCCAGATGGATTTTGGTATTTTTTTGTAGTTCTAAAAAAATATATTTGTTGTACTTTGCTTGTCATGGAACTTCCTCTTCATTGGTGATGAGTTTACCTTTTTCATTTTTTACTAGTAATTTGACTCTTTTCTTTCCTTTATCAAATTAACTACTGTTTTATATATTTTATTTGTCATTTTTTAATAGAACCAGCTTCTAGTCTTATTTATTAGTTCAATAGTTCTTTTACTTTCAATTTTATTAATTTCTCCTTTTATTTTTTTTATGTTTTACATTGTGGTCTTTAATTAGGGATTCTTAATTTGTTCTATTTCTGTTTTTTTAGTTGCATGTCCAATTCATTGATCTGCATTTCCCCTATTTTATTGATATAAGGAATATAAATTTTCCCCTGAGTATTGCTTTGGTGATATCCCATAAATTTTGATAAGTTTTCTCCTCATTGTCATTTTCTTCAATGAAATTAATGATTCTTTCTTTGAATTGTTCTTTGAACAACCAATTTTGAAGAATTATATTATTTAGTCTCAAATTACTTTTAAATTTGCTTTCTAGAACCCTTATTGATTAAAAATTTATTACATTATGATCTGAAAAAGTTGCATTTATTATTTCTGCTTTTCTGCCTTTGGTTGTGAAGTTTTTAAGCCCTAGTACATGGTCAATTTTTGGATATGTACCATGTGCTGTTAAAAAGAAGGTATATTCCTTTTATCCTTATTCAGTTTTCTCCAGATATCTATCAGATCTATCTTTTCTAAAACTTCATTCACTTCCTTTTCTTTTTTTTTTGTTTTTGGATAGATTTATCTTGTTCTGATAGGGTATGGTTGAGGTCCATCACTAGTATAGTTTTATTGTCTATTTTCTCCTAAAGGTTCTTTAGTTTCTCCTTTAAAAATCTGGGTACTCTATCATTTGCTGCATATATGTTAAATACTGATATTTCTTCATTGTCTAAACTACTTTTTATTAAAATATAATTACCTTCCTTATCTGTTTTAATCAGGTTTATTTTTGCTTTAACTTTTTTGAAATCATGTCTGCTACTCATGCTTTTTTTGGCTCTGTTGAAGCCCAATAGATTCTGCTATAGCCCCTTACCTTTACTCTGTGTGGTCTACCTGCCTCAAATGTGTTTCTTGTAAACACTCTATGGTAGGATTCTGTTTTTTTAATCCACTCTGCTATCCACTTCTCTTTTATGGGTGAGTGCATCCCATTTACATTCACAGTTATGATTACTATCTGTGGATTCCCCTCTACCTTGTTGTCCTCTTTTAATCCTGTTCTTTCTCCTTTTATTTTTTCCCTCCATACCAGTGTTTTGCTTTTAATCACTGTCCTCCTTCCCTCTCCCTTATAATACTCCCCTATAGAACAGATAATTAAATAAATGGTTAGCAAACTTCTACCAAAAGATATAATGAGTAGAAATATATAACATGTTTTCATCAAGAACATGTCATTTTTGAATACCCTAATTTTTATTTTTGGCAGGTCTATGTGGCAATAAGGAGGAGTTCCTGCATTTACTCCTTCTTGATGTGAATAATTCCAGTTTAGAGTAAGATTTCATTTCATTATAAAGAATATGCTAGATATCTAAATTTTTGTGTTGTATATTTATTTCTTAGGTCACCAAGAGACTCACAGATTAGGTCTCTGTCTACTTCCTTGAAGTACAACATTCTGACCCAAGACTAGTAACTGATCTGTTTGAATTCAATATGATCATGTGCTTTCTGTGGAAACAACTGAAAATCAAATGCTCAAGTTCTCCACGTAGATTTCTTCTCCCCATGAGCCAACTGATACTTCTCATTGCCTTACCTTTTAACAATGAAGAAAAATAAAACCTTAAATAACTTATATGACTGACATGTAAATAGTGGTTTTCTTTACATGGTACAGACTTAAATGGCAGTGCAAAAGAATGCTGAAGATGTAGTTTACTTTGACTTTAGCAAGTCATTTGCTAACCTTTTATCTTCTGAAGACAAAATGAAAAGATACACTTATCGAGGGAATACTTAAGGACATTTTGAATTGATTCAATGCCTAGATACAGAGTAGTTATTAGTAATTTCGTGTCAACTTGGTGGGAGATCTCCTCTGAAGTATTCCTGGAATTTGTACTTGACTCCATACCTAAATATTTTAATCATTGTATTAAATTAAGACATTCATAGATGCCATACTTTAAAAGTTACAGATTATAAATTTCAGAAAGATAGATAACACATCCTTATGACATAGTCAGCAATCCCAGAGCATTGGGTCAGATCTATTGAGATAGGCATATAGAGAAAAAGACTTCAGTTTGGATTGAAAAAAATCCAACAACTTCACAAGCAAAAGTGGAAGAAGTATGATTAAAAAACATTGTGCATGAAGAAAAGATCTGATAGCTTTGGTAGATTGCAAGATCAATGTGGATCAAATGAACAATGGAAGATGGCAGCCAAGAAAGTTGGGTTCTTAAGCTTCATTCAACAATTCACAGCGTCTGTGACCAGATATGTGATAGATATACTTCACTCTGCACTAATCTGGTCACACTGGAGGGTTCTAGTCACTTTCGCACTCCATATTCCAGAAATTACATTGCTAAACTGGAAAGGATTCAGAGCAGAGTGACTACAATAGTGAACAACTTGAATATGATGCCATTTATAGATCAGCTAAAGGAACTGGAGATGTTTAATTCTTAAGAAGAAGAAATTTTCAGGATATGATGCCTGTCTTTAATTTGGAAGCCTTTCATGAAGAGGAGTTAGCTCCTTTTGCTTTGTTCCTGAGGATAAAGATAGAAATGATTGGTAGAGGTTGCAAGGAAGCAGATGGATACATAAAAGAGATAGCTTCCTAATGTTTGCAGTTGTCCAGAAGTGAAGATCATTACCTCTGGGATGATCATTTCTCTCTTAGAATAGTTTTCAGCCAAAGGATTTGTGATAATTTGGTAGGTGCAGTGGGGAGGTGTTTTTTTCAAGTTTAGATTGGCTTGCATTATTTCTAAGACCCATTGAAAGTCTGAGATTATGTGATTATGAATCACACTCAATATGATGGCTTTGATTAGTTGAAATCTATACTAATGGAAAGAATACCATTGGATGACTCCATGGATCTCTTCTTCCAGATTTTTGTTTTATCAGTGAGTCTTGAGATTTGCTTCTTGCTAAAATGTCATAAAATATTTTATTTGGATTTCTTCTGCAATATCCTTGAAAGAAAAGATGTCATACATAGTTATCCTTCAACTAGCTGACTATGTGATGGATAAAATTTTTTTAAACATGGAAAAAGGTTGTAGCAAATGCCCTAATTCTATACATGGTAGAAAGATTCAAACCAAAATAACAGTGGAAAATAAAAAGTAGAAAGTTGTACCTTTAGACTTTGGGAAAATTTGGAAAATCAGCAAAAGATTTAACACTGTCATTTGGCAAACACCGAACTTTTTAAAGAAGCTGTCAGGAGACATTGCTGCTATGGAGTTATTTATTGATTTAGCTGTAGCATATCTATCTACATTTTACTATATTTTCATTTCAACAAATCAGGATATATGACTTATTCCCAAAGAACTGACTTGTTCTAAGAAGTGAGTTAATTTTTATTCTTCTTTCATTGACTTCATCTTTTTTCTTATATCTCTCATTGCTGGAAATTATTTTTAATTCAAAGAGGAAATTTAACTTATGGCAACAGAATCATGACCATGATATCTGATTCTGTGGAGAGGAGATTACCTGGATTCCATTCAAATTGTGCTTATTATGGATCTCTGGTCTTATTAATAAGCCCTGTGAAATGACTAGAGTAATTGTTTAAATGATGGTTCAGTCTTATAATTCTTGTGCAAATCTTATCTTTCTTATTTTCATGTTATTTTGTGTGGTTTGTATATCCCCTGAATATCATTGATCAGTTTTGATTCAATGTCTTATGTATTTAATTTGCAAGGTTTTTAAACCTTCCAAATGGACTGAAACTAAGATAAACTCAGCACTTGAATATGCAATCTCTATAACTGGGGAATCCAACTTTCTTACTTTATAAATGAAGAAAATGAAGCCAAGGTAGTTTATGACTATTCCAAAGTCACAAAAGAAGTTCTAGAAGCATGATTTGAACCAAGGTCCAACAATTTCAACTCCTAGGGCTCCTTTTCATTGTTCCACACAAGAGACTTGACTCAAATTCATAGTCAAGGAATGTGAAAGACAGACTTACTATGATTGATGAATTTGATCTTTATTTTGAATACTTAAAAATTTATTTGATAGATCTCTTACTCTCACAAATATGATCATTCTCCTCCAAATTTGTAGTTTGCAACTTATCCATGTCATCTCATCTTGTGCACTTTTTTGACCTTGTGGCCCCATAAACTATCCATAGAGTATCTACCCCCAAATGATGGAAGTCTTTAATATTTGGTGGATGCAAGAGCAATTCGTGGATAGTCATCAATGCACTGAATAGCTAAGAAGACCCATGGATCACTTCTACTACCTTTAGTTATTATAACCCATTAATTTCTCACATTTCTTTGGCTCAAGAAGGCCCCACAGAAGAATGAGCTTAAAAACAAACAAACAAAAATAACCAACTAGCCAAACAAAATTCCACCTATCCCTTATGTCAATTTGCATTGTATCCTTTCTATTTAACCCCCGCCCTCTTGGGAAGGAACTCAGAGCCTATTATCTAAAGGGATGTTTGGAATTATTTACCTTGGTAAATAATCTCACCATCAGGTAGACATGGACATTTACACTACTCACATGAGTAGGGAAATATGTACTCTTTGTAGTAACAGGGATCATCAGACCTCACAATCTTCCCTTCCTCTAGACTATATCCTCTAGACCTCTAGGCATTACTATTTGACCTGCATATATACTGTAAGGACTCCTGACTCTTGATATCTGTATTGCTCCTGTATCCTAAGTATCATTCATCTTTTCAATGTACATGAATCTTTTATGTGTGTATTCTCCAATTAAAATGTAAGCTCCTTGAGATTAAGGAATATCTTACTTTTGTATTAGTATACCGAACAGTTAATAAATGTTTTTCATTCATTCATACTATTTTTCCCTCACTTATGCTATATGATCAGTTCATATCTTTTACTGATCATTTATTTCCTGGGTTATATCTTTTATCCCATTTATTGTATCCTACATATGTTAGAAAATATATAGGAACATATGCACAGTCACTATGTATCTCTTCACCGCTTTTCAAGTCACCAGCAGATCCTCTGATGATGGTGGTGATGTACAATACTTTCTAGTCCATAGGTTTGAACATATGGAAGAATGATCATGTTAAGAATGTGAGATTCACTAATAATTGAAGATTTTCAAATTAAATCAACTTGGATATGCCTCCTCATAACCATCAGACTTGAAAAGCTGACAATAGAAAAAAATGATAAATGTTAGAGGAATTGGTTCAGCCATTCTGGAAATTGATATTAAATTAGGTCCAAAACATTGTTAAAATATACGTACATTTTGGTCCAACTTTATTATTAATAGTCTTATAACATAAAGAGAACAAAGAAAGTAGAAAATGTCCTAAGTATATGAAAATATTTATAGCAGCTATTTTTTGTAATAGCCAAAAATTGGAAACTAAAATAAATCTCCTTTAGAGGAATAGCTAAACTAGTTATGATACATAAATGTAATGAAATGTTATTGTCCTGTAATAAATGACAAAATGGATAATTTCAGGGGAAAGAGGTGAGAATTCTATCAAATCTTTAGAGCAAAACAAAGCAAGAGAACACTTTACACAAGACATGTCATCAAGGTAAAAAAAAGCAAAGGAGTTTAGAACTCAGATCAATGTGTTGCTAAACTATGAATCCAAAAAGTATCAGTATGTAATGTTACTTATCCCCTACCAGAGAATTTGACCTTAAATTATATGTACATTTTTCTGACAAGATTAGTATAGACATTTGTTTTGCTAGACTATGCAAATATTGGCTGAAGATTTTATTCTTTATCATTTACTTGTTAATGGGGGGGCAATTGGAAGCACAGAATATAAGTGGAGAAAGGGAGAGAAGAAGGAGAAATAGAGGGAGGAGGGAAGGGATGGAAGAAAGGGGAAAGTGAGAAATGAAAAAAAGGCAGTGATCAGAGGAAGAAGAAAGGGGAAAAAAGAAAAAAAGTAGAAAGAATGGTAAGAAGGCAGGAAGAAAGAGAGGGAAGAAGGAAGGAAGGAAGGAAGGAAGGAAGGAAGGAAGGAAGGAAGGAAGGAAGGAAGGAAGGAAGGAAGGAAGGAAGGAAGGAAAGGA
>NC_058134.1:32426868-32444002 GCF_016433145.1 Gracilinanus agilis
AAAGAAAGAAAGAAAGAAAGAAAGAAAGAAAGAAAGAAAGAAAGAAAGAAAGAAAGAAAGAAAGAAAGAAAGAAAGAAAGAAGGAAGGAAAGAAAAATATATGGATGGATGTTTGGTCTCAGTGTATGACCATTGAAAATACTCCAAACATCTTCAAATATGATAAAAACCAACTTGTTAGATCCATTCTTTCTACTCTATACTATTATGTGGAATGTGGGCATTTTCATCCATTTATTTTTCTGTGTGTCTTATTAGGCCTTATCTCTTCTAGGAGATTATGGAGGTCATCATAGACAACCTATTGTGTTCAAGGGAATAATTACTGAATCTTTAAAATGAAAGTGGAATGGCATTCTGAAATTGCAGCAGGAGATTATTTTGTCAATTAATTTTATTAACTTCATAAACTTCGTTATCAGTATACATAATTGACATTGTGAATCTGTTTTGTTATCAGGTATGTTTTTAGTGCTCAGAAACCCAAAGATGACAAAGGAGATTTCTGTTTCCAAACATTCTTTCAAATATGGAAAACTCAGCCAAAGTAGGATTAATATTAGAACATTTCTAGGAAACTAATAGCATAGTTCCCACATCAATTGCAGCTGAGCCCTTGATCATAGCCTACATTTCTTTGGGCTCAGTTTTGCATTAAAATCATGGTTGCCTGTGGGTTTTGCAGAGCTTCCAATACACATCAGTATTCTTATGGTTTTAAACAAGATATTTTTCATGTGATATGTATTTGCTATAAGGGAACATTCCATTTCCTTTCAACTCCTACATTCTTTTGGCTAAATCATAATATAGTTCTGCCTTGTGTTTGATTGATAAATAGAACTTATTTTGTTTCACTAAAGCTGAAGTATTTAACCAAACTCTGCTTTGTGCTGAGCACAGAAACCTGAAATCCCTGAGGCAGAAAAGGATTTCAGAAGTCAGTCAATCCCCCTATACTTAAAAAAAAATCCCTTGAATGGCAATGATGACAAAAACTTGCCTAGAAGTCACTTGTCTCCATGGTAGCTCATTCCATTATTAGATAACTTTAGCACAGAACAAAACCCCTATATCTGGAGTCAGGACCTGAGTTCCAATTTGTCCTTTGACACTAACAAATTGTGTGATCCCAGGCAAATTATGTAATCTCTCCTAGCCTTAGTTTCTTCATTTGTAAAATAAAAGATAATAACACATATTAGAAGAAAATAATATCATACCACCATTTTCTATGAGAAAATATATGTGTACCTCATTGCAAATTTTAAAATTTATTTAAACATTCTTATTACTGATAATTGTTATCTTCTGCTTCTCTCCAACTTTTAATACTTTCTCTTAGTCATTCTTTCTGGAGCCAAGAAAAATCACCCCTCTGCCACTGATAACACTTGAAATACTTAAAGATAATTGTCATAACCCCTAAATCTTCTTATCTAAGTTAAACATAACTGATCTCTTTAGGTGATCCTCCTATCACCAGATGTCAAAGATCCTTTCCTATACTGGTCATCCTCTTCTGAACAACTTAGCACTGTTCTCTCAAAATAATTTGGAACTATGCTCAAAGGGCTTTAAAAGACTGTCTGCCTTTTGGTCCAGCTAGCACTGCTTGGATTATACCTCAAAGAGAAAATGTAATAACAATGAGAGCCAGCTGACCAATGTTATGATGGGGGGGGGGAGAGAGTCTATGTGGTGAGTCTCTCTTCCAGCTCTCCCCTCATGCTTAATATGCACTGGGAGACTTCAAGGGAGTGTCACCCCAAAACTGGGTCACCTGCATGGTCACGTCACCCTAGAGGAGTAGGGAGCAAGGCTTCTCTATAAGATGAGGTATGTGGTACCCCAATCTGATTCTGAATGAGGACAGGATTAACACAAGTCTCCCCTGAGGACAGTCAACTTCACAGCGGGTGGTCTGGCTCCAAGATTGAGGCAACTAGATAAAGCTGTGGTTCCCCTCCCCTTTGTTGTCTCTCGGGCACTCTGGAACACTGACTAATGAATGGCTTTTATTAATCACATTCAGGGGCTGGGGAAAGAAGTGAAGGGCAGAGGAATTTGGGGTGCCCTTGTCTCTATTTCTATGGGGTCCTTCACTTAGGTGGGAACCTTAATGGCTCCCACTCCTAAGCTTCTTCTCCCACCCTTCTCCTGTTTCTATTTCTAGTTTTCTGTTTATATCCCTTTCTATAATTATAAGTTTTTACTGAAAGGGGGTCTCTCAACAAGGTTGGATAATGGGAGAAGGAGGCTAAGAGATTGCTCCCAAAATGGAGTCCAAAAACTTAGCTCACTCTACGGTTGAAGTCTTGATGGGTGAGAAGTGAAGGGATGCCTTTGACCAGGGAATCGGGCTGTCAATGTCCAAAGAAAGATCCTCAGGAAGACCTCAGAATGGATCTCAGCTAGGATGTCCTTCTCCTCTCTCCTTTTTCAGTCCTCCACTGGAAGCCTCCTCCACTCCTTCCTCCTCTAGAGACTTCCCAGAATTCTCTCTGCTCTCAACTGTCACCAACTGTCATCAACTGTCTTTGGCTCCTTTTGTCCCATTCCCCTTGCACAAATCCCATCCTTACATAATGAGGAAAAAGACTTGTACAAAAATATGTATAGCCATGCTCTTTGTGATGGCAAAAACTTGGAAAATGAGAGAATGTCCTTCAATTGGGGAATGGCTAAACAAATTGGGGTATCTGTTGGTGATGGAATACTATTGTGCTCAAAGGAATAATGAACTGGAAGAATTCCACATGAACTGGAAAGACTTCCAGGAACTAATGCAGAGTGAAAGGAGCAGAACCAGGAGAACATTGTACACAGAGACTGATACACTGTGGTACAATCGTACATAATGGACTTCTCTACTAGAAGCAATGCAATGACCCAGGACAATTCTGAGGGATTTATGAGAAAGAAAAGTAGCCACATTCAGAGGAAGAACTGTAGGAGGAGAAACACAGAAGAAAAAGAACTGCTTGAACACATGGGGGATATTATTGGGGATGTAGACACTAAACAATAACTCTAGTCCAACTATCAATAATATGGAATTAGGTCTTAATCAACGATACATGTAAAATCCATGGAATTGTGTGTTGGCTAAGGGGGGTTAGAGTGGATTTGGAGAGAGGGAAGGAACATGAAATACATAACCATGGGAAAATATTCAAAATAAAAATTAAAGAATAAATAATGGTTTCACAATTGAGCATCATATTTCAGATGTCATGTTACTATATCAAGATTTATAAATACTGCCCTTAAGTGACATGATCCTAGTTATAGAGCTTGGAGAGACCTCAGTGTTGTTTTAGTACACCCCCTTATTTCTATGTATTAGGAGACTGAGACTCAGAGATATTAAGTTTCCCAAAGTCTCACAGCTCATGAATAGAGACCCAGATTTCAAAATCAAGTATGCTGATTCTAGAAAAAGATATTCATTTCCCTCTACCTTGATACTTTATTCTTCTTTCATTATAGACATGATACCTATCTCAATACAACCAAGAAAATCATTGGCTTTTTTGGCTTCTCTGTCAGTCTGTTGAGCCATATTGTGCTTAGCTTCTACTGAACACCCAAGATATTTTTTTTTGGTAGTTATTGTTATTTTTACATATTTTTCCTAATCTGGTTGTGAAGCATATTTTAAAAACCTAAATGTGGAACTTCATATTTATCTACATTAAATATCATTTTATTCTCTTACTCTACTCCAGATTGTTGAGACCTTTTACAGTCTTAGCTCTTTTATCTTTCTATTAATTCATTTGTTCAACAAATATTTAAAGGCAGCAGGGTATGGTGGATAGATTGCTAGATTTGGAGTCAGAGGGAAACTGGGTATGAATTCTATTTCAGATCCATAGTATTTATAAGTTTTTAGGTAAGTCATTAACTTACGATGAATTCTAGTTTTCTTAATTCTAAAATGAAAATGTTAGTTCTGATAACCTCAAAGGTCGTGTCAAACTCCAAATTTATGATCTTAAGCCAGTCTATTAAGTGTTTGTTTTGTGAAAGGCACTTCTTTCTATCTAAAAAAATAAGGTTGCTCTTTACTCTTCTTCCAAGTCATTAATTAAAATACTAATCTCCACAGGGCCAAGACCAGATTATAGGAACACTTATCCAGAGAAGTGTCTTCCTTAAACTTGGTTTTGAGTAAATAATGATGACTATTTGGTTTCAGTCATTCCATAGTTTCCAAGATCAGCTAAATGTATGTCTTCTTTTTGTCTACAAGAGTATCATGGTCTCTGTCAAATGTTTTGCTGAAATCTACGTAGGACTTGCCATCCTCCACCCAAAAAAGAGGAGGTTAATTTTCTGTGACAAACATCTTATACTTTCTTTTTCTTCAGCTCATCTAGATTTGTAGTGACAAGTGCTTCCCTTTTTAAACGGTCTTCAAATACCTTTTAATAGGTTTTTTTGTCATATCTGAATTAATTTTTATGGGACTATGCTATTCTTTTGTATGAATCTTCAACCTGTTTTATTGTCTTGTTATCAGTTAGTCAGTGAGTTCTTAGGCAACCATATCAACTGTCCCATTTATTCTCCATAGATTAATTGATGTTTATAATAATTTTCAGAAATTCATTCTTGAGACCCTTCCATCTATCTTGGGCCAACTTTTACAGCAGAATTTACTGTCCTTCTGCAGAATTGTTTGAAAACTCTTTCCCCCCACTATAGGGTGCCCTATGTCAGACTTTGTCTATATTTATCCCAGGTTCTGAGAGATTTAACACCTTGTCCCTATGAGTTCTGTCAATTCTACTGGAGCAATAAATTCCTTCTTGTTGGTCAGAATCAGGTCTGGAGTAATAGTTTCTCTTTTGACTTCCTTCACCTTTGAAATGGTAGAATTATCATTTAGTTTTCAGAGTTCACAACTGCTCTGTGAAAAAAAGGAGTTAAGACAAAAGAATCCCTCAAATCCCCATCAGCCTTAACTCCATGATTCTATATCCCTACAACTGAAGCTCCACACTATGACTGAGTGTCACTACAGATATTTGTGGGGAAAAGCTAAAGAGGCAACCAAAACAAATAAACAAAAACCTACCAGGGAGTTTGTATGTATAAAATATTCAATGAGTTCAGTTCAACCATTCAATAATTTTCTGTTAATAAAACTGATTTGTAATTTTTATGCTCTAATTAGGCATCTTACAGATATATCTACATTATTTGCCCTCTAGGAACTTAAAAGTAAATGGCAGGAGATAGACAATTCACTAAAATATGAAATAAGGCATACCTTAGACACTGTGTAGAAGTTTTACATTCACAGTGTCCACCCAGAATCAGCCTGTTTAACCATAATGCAGTTTTTGAACTGGTATAGTGAATACTTTGCCAGAAGAGAGTGGATAAAGCTCAGAAGTAACTGAGGTGATTGTAGTATGGAGGGAGATGGTTTGTGGGAAGGAAGAATCAA
Source organism: Gracilinanus agilis (assembly GCF_016433145.1). Classification (NCBI taxonomy): domain Eukaryota; kingdom Metazoa; phylum Chordata; class Mammalia; order Didelphimorphia; family Didelphidae; genus Gracilinanus; species Gracilinanus agilis. The sequence goes on from NC_058134.1 coordinate 32,432,330, forward strand.
GTCTAAGGAGCCAGAGAAATGAAAATTAATTAGGAAGAGACCAATTGATGAACTGAGTCTCAGAGCTCAATATTAGAGGCTGTCATTTTCATCTTCAGAGTGGAAAGATAATTCTCTCATTTTCTTGTCTTTCTCTGAGCACAGATAATGAAAGATTTTTATGAAGTGATGCAAAGTGAAGTGAACAGAACCAGGAGAATGTTGTACACAGTAATAATAATAATATATGATGATCAACTGTGAATAACTTAAGTATTATCAACAATGTAAAAATCCAGGACAAACTCAAGGGATTTGCAACTGAAAAGGCTATCTACCCTCATAGAAAGAACAGAGTAATGCAGATTGAAATATATCATTCTTCATTTTATTTCCTCCATGAATTTTTTTCTAGTGTAAACATCATGTGTCTTGCTTCATAAATATAATGAACCAGGAAATATGTATTATGTGACAATATATGTGCAAACTATATCATATTACCTGCTTTTTGGGGAAGAGGAAAGTGAGAGGGAAAGTAAAAAAAAAAGGAAACCTAGACTTTTGGATATAGCAAACATGAGAATTTGTTTCTCTCAGATAAGAGTATTATAATATTTATCATAATTTATTATATGTAATATAGTAAATAATATGTTATTATAATTTATTGTAATGTTTATAACATTACTTGTTATAGTTATAACAAATCATATGCATTCTATTATTGTTATGTTACAATATTATGTATACTGAAAATAAATGGTAACAAAAAAGCACTTGCAAACATGAAAAAACAAATCTCTTTCTTGAAGTCAAGGCTTCTTTCATTGAATTGAGCATTTAATTCAGAGAAGCAAGAGACTGGAAGCTTAGAATGAATCAAATATCATTTAAAATGACTGTTCTTTCCAAATACTTTGTTATGTTCTGGGGGTCCAAATGGTAAAATAAAAGTAAAACAAAAATTAAAATGAAATAAAATAAAGTTTTTCCTCTCAAGGAACTTACTTTTTATTTAGGAGGTGAGTGCAATCCATATAGGAGGGATCAATGATGAGGCAGAAAGCAAGGCATAGGGGGGATGCTTTAAGAGGGCAGATGGTCATGACCAGGGATCTAAAGAGCAAAGTTACAGGGCAAACGACAAAATCCTATAGCCTCTATCTTACCAAAGGCATTGAACTTCATTTTACAACAAAAAACATGAATTTTGTATTACTCTTTGAAGTGGTAGGAAGGAGAGAAAAACTGGATGTTATTATTATAACCCAACTAAACAATAAAGAAAGTCTGAATTCTAGTAGTAGCCATGGCAGTAGAAATGAAGAGACAGATGCAAATGTTATTTATTGCAGAGCTAGAAATAACTATACTTGGAAACTATTGAAACTTAACCATCAAAATAGATTCCTTCTTGCAGGTATTAATTTTTTTTCTTGAAATTTCTACCTTGCAGAAAAGTTCAAGTTGAAGAGTATGTCCTTATTGCCTCTCCAGAGCAAAATGAATGCAATATAGGCATCTCTCTTGCTTTGTCTCCATCCTTGCTGAGGTTGTGAGTGAAGCGAGCAGGTTGGCTTCCTAGCCCTGTCAGTTCCATTGAGATTGCCCAGTAGTGTGGCTGCCTCCTTTATAAGAAGCTGAGATTGATCCATGACTCTTAATCTTAATAGCTTCTGGGGATTTTCCTACAGGTAATTTAGACTGATTATTACTTGATTAGAGTGGTTCTCCATGTCAGCTTCAATCATGGCTCTGCCCTGTTTGTTGCAGACTGTGGGAAGTTTACCACAGTGACTTCTAAGGGCTTGGTAGCAGAAGGTTTTCCCTGCATAGACAAAAAAAAAAGAAAAGAAAGGAGCAGTTTGATGACCCATTTGCTTCTTCATGGTTTTCAAGAAATCCTTTCCAGTGGACAGAGAGCACTTTTGCCTGCAATTTATTTTAGACAGCATTAAATGTGAAACATGTTTTTCTTTTGGAAAATAAATTGCAGTCAGTCCTCTTTTTTTAAAGCACTGATTAAGGAGAATGGAATAAAGAAAAGTACTTTTCCATTTCTTTTTTTTTTTCTTTGTAAACTTAGATGTTTGCAGAGTCACACTCCTGAACCATACTATATTGATTATAAATAGCTTAGAGCTGAGTATAGCTCCTACTGGGTTCTGATAAACTTCCAAGACCAAAACCAGCAGAGGTCTTCACTTTGGAAAGAGACAATTACAGCTGTAATGTCCTGGAGACATTTGGGCAATATGTTAGAAATATTTGCCCCAGAATTAGCACAGAAAAGCTTCCCATCTCTTTTTTAAATTGTGAACTGTTTTATTCACATTGCTACATCACAAGTGACCTGTAAGTCAAGTGAGTGTTCTTCCAATAAAGAGAAAAAATGTCAATATAGAAACCAATTTCTGTTTGTTGCTCAACTATGATATTATTGAGTTCCCTAGAATGGCATCAGAGCCAACCAGGATGATGCAATATGATGAGAGCAAAATTTTATGCCTGTCCTAGTTGTATCCTCCAGAACAAGAATTTTTATTGTGTGTGTATGTGTTAGTGAGATAGAATATGAGAGAGAGAGAGAGATAGAGAGAGAGAGACAGAGAGAGACAGACAGACAGAGAGAGAGAGAGAGGCCTTTTTAACAATCAGACAATCAGACTGTCAAGTATATGGACCCCTAACTTAAAATAATGCTTTTAAGTGGGTTAGATTTTTAAAAAATCACGGAATTACACAGGAAACCAATTATATTAAAATAAAGCCATCAAATGTTTAAAAAAATTTCTGGATCTCAGGTTATAAACCCATTCTCTAGATGGTAAGGCTTCCATTCTTTAACCTTTCATCCATTTGGGGAGCTTAGGATTCTATATCTAAAGTTAGAAGGGGCCTTACGAAGAAAGAAACAGAATTTCAGAAAGCTTATGAAATATGCTCAGGGTTACACAGCAGTCCATGTCTGAGGCAGGATTTGAATCCAAGTTATCCAATTTTGGCTCATTGTCCATGATACTATATTACTTCAAGGATTGTGATCAAATTGTTGAGTAGTGATAAAAAAAAATCATCAGGGCTCTTAGGGGGCCCCTTTGGACACATATTTTATTGCACATTTCCAAAGAAACATATGTGTGAAGTGCAAGTTTGCAGTGAGACAAAGCAGGTACACAGTAAATACTCTCACATGTACTGTTTGTACTATTTGTTTTGTTGTAATGTTAGCAAATATTTTAGCAAAAAAATCTGGTATTGTAGTAATATTGGTATCCACTAAACGTTTTACATACTTTATCTCTCCATCACAGTGTAAGCTTCTCGAGGGCAGGGACTATTTCTTGTTTTTCATCTTTGTAGACCCAGATAAGTCAGAGTTAGACATGACTGAACAATGACAAAAAAAACCCCTTAATTTATGGATGAGAAAACTCACACTGAGAGGTCATCCTTTGGGGGAGAGGTGTGTGCTTGTATATATTTTAAGTGAGAAGTAAAATATTATGATTTTTACATGGATGAAATAATGATTTTTCTGTATGGCTTTTCTTTGTACATAGTCATAATTTTTAGGCTTGCATAGGCAAATGAGATTGCTTCCCTTTGAATAAAAGTGAAAAGAATGGATATTTTTTGGAACTACCCAAAGAGAAACATAGCTTGCAGCTATAGCTCTTAAGCTAATTACAATTCCCCAAATTTAACTGTACCATATAAATCATAAACAAAATGATAACATTGACAATGTGAGTGTTGACAAAGGCTAGGCTCATATTACGCCATAAGAGGGTTATCTTATAAACTTAAAGCTATTCTCCCACAAATACATTCAGCCACGTATGTTACGGAGCTGGGAACCTTTGGAAGAAGCAGACATCTGCGTGGGGCAGAGGTAACTTCACAATCCTTAATCCCCTTTTCCCTCCTCCAAGCCAAGCTATAAGATAGCTGAGGATGTTCACTTGCCACAGGTTATTAGTAGGAAGCTGATCCCTGTGTGTTTGCTGTGGAGTGGGGAGCTATTAGGGAATGGAAGTAGAATAAAAGTGTGAGTGTAAGAGAGAGCAGGATGAGTTAATAAAATAATTACTCAGAAGCTGAGTAGTATTGGGGGGGGGGTAAAAAATAGATTTGGGGTTTTAATTAAGAGAGAATATACCTACATATATTTGAGTGTATACTTGTATAGGCTGTTTAGGGTTGTGGATTTTTAAAACTTTTAATGGAATTTTATAAACATAGATCTCCAGGATTTGGATTCACCTACAAGATAACAGAGTAGAATGGGGAGAGTCAAAAATTAAGGGAATGCATAGAGATGGAGAAGCAAAGTAGGTTAGTGGATAGAGCAATGGACCTGGAGTCAGGAAGACATGAATTCAAGTCCATCCTCAGACATTTACTAGCTGTGAAACACTAGGAAAGTCATTTAATCTCTGCCTTAAATTTCTTTATCTTTAATATAGGAATAGTATCCACTCCTTAGCATTACAAGGATAAAGTAAAATATTTAAATGCTTTGCAAAATTTATAGCCCCATAGAAATGCTCTTATTTAATTATCCTTGGACTCCATATTTAGCCAGTGATGCAGTGCATGCAGTATCCTAATTTAAATCTCTATGGAATCACCTTATTATCTAGGGATAGTGATCACAAGCCCTTGACTGATAGAAAATATCTAAATGACACATTCCTGAATCCTCAGTAGGTTAAAAAAATCATTTGAGTACAAATGAACACATAATTAATTTTAGAGGAGGTTTAGGAGAGGAACTCTGACATAATATAATATTTTGGATAAAAAAGAGTCAGATGGCACTTTTTAGATAGAGTTTTAAAAATGAAGCTTCCCTTCAACTAGAGAGTGTACATATAATTAGTATGCACTCAATATGTGCATACTCTAAAGACAGAAATTCTGAAATAAAGATTTAGTAAAAACAAGGATACTGTCTACAGCTTCTATTCCTCACTGCCTTATAGACTTAAATGGGATAATGGAGAATAATTATATTTTTTTCAGTGGTTGGCTTTCACAGAAGCTAATCTTTGGGCAGTCATTTGGAATTATCAGATTGATTTTTACATGTCTTAAACCCAAATTAGTGGTATCTAGTGACCCGCTGAATAGAGGGGTGGGTCCTGGAGTCAGGAAGGGAATAGCTCTTATTCCCAATTGATAAATGATCAAAGGGTATAAACAGACAGTTTTTGGATGAAGAAATTAAAGCCATATATAACTGTTTGACATTTGCTCTAAATCATTATTGATTAGAAAAATGCAAATCTAAATAACTGAGATATCATCTTATATCTACCATATTACATGAAATGATAAAAGAGCAAAATGACAAATGTTAGAGGGGATGTGGAAAATAGTGACACTGATACATTGTTGGTGAAACTTAACTAATTCAATCATTCTAGAGAACAATCTGGGATTATATTCACTTTGTTATAAAAATGTGTATAGCTTTTCACCCAGTAATACCATTATTAGGTTTATTTCCTAAGGTGTTCATGGAAAAAGAAAAATATACTATATGTTCTAAATATTTTATAGCAGCTCTCTTTTGTCATGGCAAAGAATTGGAAACTGCAAGTTTGTTCATGTACATAGGTTGAAGAATGTCTGAAAAAATTGTGGCATATGATTGTAATGGAATATTATGGTGCCACAAGAAATGATGAACAAGGCATTCACAAAAAAAACAAATGAAAAACAACAACAAAAAAACATCATTCCATCTTTCCAACTGAGTTTTAGAGAAAGGGCAGAATTGGGATGGATACAGCCATGAGGGATAAGTGGGCCTAAATCATTGTATGAGGTAGGAATTCTGTGATCAAGGATACATAGAAAATAAGAATAGATGGGATTATAGGGATGATTTGGATGGAGCAAAAGCTTTGGGATGTTGCTTTGTGAAAGTAAGTTTAGAAAGGTAATTTGGGCTTAAAATGTGACTGGATAAATAATTTTAACTTTATCCTATAGTTAATGGGAAGATTTGAAGGATCCTTGAGCAGTGAAGAGACATTTTAAAAAGCATTATTTTAGGAAAATAGAATTGGTAACAATGTGTAAGATAGGTTGAAATAACCAGACACAAAAGATAGGGACCCTAGTTAGAATTTTATTGCAATAATTAAGCTGCAGATAGTAGGAGAAGAAAGGTACAAAAAGATTTCTCATCCTTCAGAGATCCATTTTCAGACTTCTAAATGTTTCCCTTGATCAGCCCTAGATTAAAAGGACTTCTTACACATAGTAGGTACTTTATAAAAAAATGTACATTAAAATGATACTAAATGTATGCAATTTGTTATGTCAGGCATTGGCCTATGACATTATTGAGCATGGTAATTTCCATATTTTTTGTGGTTCAAGCATTTTCAATGGTTCCTAATTCTTTGTGACCCTAGTTTGGGTTTTCTTGGCAAAGATACCAGAGTGGTTTCCCATTTCCTTCTCTAGATGTGTATACAGTCCGTCTTAAATAAGTATTTTATGTTTTGATTTGATTAAAAAGTTGAAATATTCTGAATTCAGAGTGAACTGATCTTAGGTCAACCAGAATGTGGTTTTGATATTATAATTGGAATATCTTTCTATAGAATTTGTTAATCCCAGACTAAGGCCATTCTTTTTATAAGGCTGGTAATCTTTTCCTCTAATGAATTAATATATTTTTGTCAATGGGCAGCTTCTATTTATTTATATTTTAGTGTATATATTCTATTTTGGTATACACTATATTTAGTGTATATATTATATTTGGTATGTATATTATATTTTAGTGTATATTACTACTATATATACAGAACTTTGGAAAAGAAGAAAATCGATCCTTCCATTCTGCTAAATGACTGTCCAGGAGAAACAATTTCCTTTTGTTTTGTGAGATTATTTTTATGGCACATACCCCCTTAGTATTATTGACAGTATTTGAGCAAGGGAGAAGGATAGGAACCAGATCTCTAATTCCATTAGTATGGGGGACTCTTCAATGAAAGTTGACATCTTCTCTACAACTTATAGACAGAAAGTTTACCTTTGGCACAGAGATGTTATAAGTTGCTCAGAGAGCAACCTTTTTTATATATACATATGCAACATAGCATAAGCATATATATACATGCAGTTTATATGTGTCTGTATTACAAGTACATAAAATTATATTAATGTATATTATGTATATGTATATATGTATATTATATATGCATATATAATATGTATAATAAAATATACTTATTTTATATATGTTCTTCACCCCATGAGCATAGTTTATGATCTCCTTGAAGGGAAGAAGTATTTTGTTTTTATCTCTATTTTCTTTGCAATGAGAACATAACAGAAGTTCAACAAATATTGGCTTAGTTTAATGTAATTCATTCTTGGAAAATCATTTCAGAAATGAATTAATACATTTTATGCATTATTGATACAGCAGTGTTTTTATTGCTTTGGATATAGTTATGCTTTCTATTAGCACATATAATAAATATCAAAACCCTTTTATTTTTGACCATTCCATGAATGCCTACATAAATCATATTTACTTCTATAGATTGAAGGTTTTGTGTGTCCTTAACCTATATTATAAAAAATAGACCATTAACATCTAGATATTTGGATTCTACTTTGTGTTTATTTTTCTATGATAGTGTGAATTAATTAAATGAGTTAATGAGACAAACATATGGGTTTCTAGTATGATGATTTAAATAGACAGATTTCCCAAAAGTGTGACTGTCTGAAATTCCAATTAATGAATATTAAAAAAAAAAAGCAAAGCAACATATCAGGTGTAAAATAATTACTAACCACTATATAAAACTTGTTGACATACAATTTAGATGAAGACTTAAAGGTATACAAACACCTGAGTATCATTTATTAACTTTTTTTGTGGAAGCATAACTATTAATACTTACCTTTTTATCTATTGAGGTAACAACTTACTTTGAATCAACCTTAAGTTTTAATATGTCCTGCTTATGATTCTGGGATCTCTAGTTAACAATGATCACTTAACAGTCATTTAAATCTCTGTGGTTTTGTCTGTCTGTCTCCATCCATAAGTCTCTATCTATGTGTATATCTTGCTGTCATTTAATTTATACAGAAGAACCAAATCATTATAAATGAGAGAATATTTGAATTTTGACCTAGAAAGGACTTTTATAGGTTACCTAGGTTTTTATCTTTATTCTTCATCCCTTTCCTTTAGTCCTCCCCCAAGGTATTAACAGCTTAATTACCCCATCTATTAATAAATATTATCTTTATTAATGAAAGGGGATTTTGACCTGATCTCCAGTCTCATCTCAGATACACATATTGGCTCTATGATATTGGCAAAGTCATTGGTACTTTAAACAACTACTTTGCAAAGAAGGTGCAGAGTTGTCAGGAAATGAGTTTCATCTCCTGAGATTCTTCTGTGCTAATGAATGCACAGGGCTAGTTTCTATCACTATATCTGTCCTTATTGATAAGATAAACAGACTTCAGATTTACTTCTAAACATACAAGACTCTTCTTCCAGGTCATTCATTTTAAAGACATTTTAAAATAGAACACAACTTTTTTTCAAAAGTATAATGTCATCCCTTGATAGCTTCATACTATAATCTTTGTCTCTAATTTAATGCTGTCACTGTTTGCGCTGGAGTCTGATTTCATAAATCAGAGAAGGTTCTTGTGGTTTCCATTCTGACTTTTCCTCTCCCCTGTAGCTATCTGCACATTCACTATCTCCTTTGTGGTGTAAATAATTGGATAAATGGATTATACAAATGTATTTGCCCTACCTATAAAACCTGATTATCACCAGAGAAAATCCAAAGTCATCCAGAATATACTTGCTAGGATTTCAAATGATGGAATTAATTTACAATGGATCTAAAATGGAGGCCATGGTTTCCTGGAGGCCAACATTTAACCCTTAGGAAGTGTGATTAGCCAAGTATGGATAGAAGAATAATACATTCTACCCTCTTTCTCTCATAGTCAATTATAGGATAATATCCATCACAATTCAATCTCTTAATGATCCTTCCTCCTCCCTCCTTTCTCTGGCATTTTGGGGTTCCACTTGGCATGGGCTCCTCAGAATAGTTATAATTTATCCTGAACCAGATGTTCACATTAGTTGTAAAATTCTTGCATTTTTTAACCCTCAACTATTTCCTCAGTCTCTCATAATCCTACATCCTGCCCACTTCTTGGCTATATCTGACATCTCTAGTGTTAAATCTTTGCTCAGGAGCAGTCATCATTTACTAACCCCTTCCTTCAATTCACTTTCCACATTTCTTTTATCTGTTTTGCTTTCTTTTGGTGGGAGTGAGCAGAACCAGCAAAAACAGACATGGGTGAGTTAAAATTCCCTCGTCTTTCATCCCTCTAACATACCTCTCCTCTAAATTTTCCTAGTTGTGTTGTACGTCTGCCCATCTGGCCAGGCACCCAGATTTTCAAATGTAGCTTGATATTTGATTCCTCACTTTTTCTTGCCTTATGCATCCAATCAGTTGCCAATCTAGTCACTGATACCTCCATGCCATCTCTCAGATAAAGCCTCTTCCTACTATATACATAGCTACCAGTCTAAAGCAAGGTCTCATCATTCTTCTCTAGACTATATCAATAGTTTTCAATTTGGTCTTTCTGCTTCTCTTCCTCATCAAATCAATCCCCACACAAATACCAAAATGATGCACCTAAAGGGTAGAGCTGTCTATGTTACCTCCTTAACTCAAGAAAGTTCAGTGCCTCCCTATTACTTCAAGGATCAAATTTTTATTTCATTTTGACCTAAACTTTTAAATGGCCATTTTCCATGTTATAAATGTCCATAACAGTACAGGGATGGCAACAAGAGCAATATTTATTATTGATTTAAAATTGTTTAATAAAGTATTTTATACATTATTTAATTTAATCCTCATGATAACCCTATGAGGTAGGATCTATTATTATCCTCATTTATAGTTGAGGAAACTGAGACTGAGAGGGATTAAGTAATTCTTTTAGGATTATACAGTTAACCATTGGGTCATTGAACTTAATTTCTTTAAGCCAATTTCAGCCATCCAACATCTTTATCACTCAGATATCATTGAATTATAGCAGGGCACACATACGCACACAGATATACATACACACACACATGCTGAGGGCAAATCCTCAATAATGTGTTGGGGTTTGTTTTGTCTCCATGAAGGAATGAACAAAAAAACATTTATAGATCTCTTCTTTTAGATCTCCCTTTACATTGTTTTATGGAAGCTGAAGTTTCATGAAAAAGCAAAATCTGAAGAATAGACTTATTGCTTTCTTGAAGGAAATAACTCACTGCAGAATCTACATTATTTGAATGTTTCAGGGGCAGTGAGTTTAGTTACTACTAAAAAACTTCTCTCTCATTTCTTCTCTTGTTCCCTTCTTTTCCCTCCATCCTCCTTCCCTCACTCCCTCCTTCTCTTCCTCCCTCCTTCCCTTTACCTCCTTTCCTCCTTCCTTCCTTCCTTCCTTTATATCTTCTTTTCTGTTTTCCTTTCCTCCTATCCCCTCACTTTTTTCCTTTCTTTTCTTCCATTTTTCTTTTCCCTTTCCCTTTTCCTTCTTTAACTCATCCTGTCTTTCTTAAATCTGTACTTATAAAATTAACCTGCTATGTTCAGACCTCATATATATATATATATATATATATATATATATATTTATATGAATGTTGGAAATAGATTAATTTATTGTTTTTCAGGTTCTTGATATATTAGACAGGATTATATATAATAAACAAATGTAGTTAGGTGGGGACCTTATGATCATATTAAAACTACCTAGGGGATATTTCTCATGCGACTTGGAGTTCTCCAGTGAGCTATGTAAAATCAGAAAATATATTTACATTTTAGAGTTTAAATAAATAGAGCTAAGGCAATATAAGTGCTTTGGGGAATTCACATTTTGAATAAATTGAGGAGATTAGAATGTTCTCCAAATGATCAACCCAATGACAAGATTACACTCCCTAAAAGCACTTATTTCTTCTTTTATCAATCTCCATTTTTCAAAATAAACCATCTGGAACTGAAATTGGGACATATATCTGGCAAGTAAAATTACCTTTATTCAGAGTGAGAAAGATAGAAAATATTAAAAAGAAAAGGAATGAGTTTATGATACTAAGGGAAATCATTGTATAGAAAGAAAATTTCAACGGCAAGAAAAAATACAGTGACATTCATCATAGGCACAATAAGCAAGATGGAAATGATCAGACAAAAATTTTTGCTTAACTTATAAATATTTCTTTTTCCCTATACACTTTTCCCTCTTTTCTTTCTTTTTCAAAAAATGACATATTTCTTGAGTTTCAATTAAAAATTGAAATTAGCCCCTGCTATTCAGAAAAATGAGAAAAAATGTGGTTACATCCATTTCAGTTCTACTGCACTGAAATTATGTCATAAACTTAGACACTTTGAACCACAAAACTCTGGACAGGAAAGATAGTCACAGTGAGTCAGACTTCATTAACATCCATAACCAAATAATGTAGGTAAATGTGAAAGTTGTAATGAACTGTTCCAGTCTCTTGGATTTCAAGGAGTTGTTGCTGAAGTGTTTGTATGGTTAAGTAAAGACTGTCCTATGCAAAGCCTGGATAGAGTC
>NC_058134.1:32453018-32509465 GCF_016433145.1 Gracilinanus agilis
TCCTTCCTTCCTTCCTTCCTTCCTTCCTTCCTTTTCTTTCTCTTCCCTCTCTTTCTTCTTATCTGCTTTCTTTCTTTTTTTATTTTCTTTTTACATCATGCTCCCTTCATCTCTCTCCCTCCCCCTCTTCCCCTCCTACTTCCCCTTTTCCTTCTTTTTTTTCTCTTTCCATTATTCTGTTTCTTCTTCCCTGTTCTGGACCTTTTCTTTAAGGGAGTCACTTGTGAGAACTGAAAGTATAGTCCAATTTCTCAACTGTCATTGAGACATTGAGACATCATTGCCAATTTCCTCATTTTCAGTGCCAAGACCAGATCTAATGGACTAATTCAATAGACTGCCCATATAATTACACCTCACTATATATATTTATTTTTTCCTTCCATTTTATTTTTCTATTGTGGACCAGTAAGCCAATCTTATCCAAATGACTATGAATTTCATTGAAGTGACTTGGTATCCATATCTCATCTAAATATTACATATAATATTCAACAGTGGAAAAATGTAAGGAAAGCTAAGTTTATAAAATGAGCATGTGAAGGGCATAGAGAGTAGAATTTGTGTCAAAGCTTGGAACTTAAATGTGGAAAATGAAGATTACTTAGGCAGGACTTTGAGATCCCTTATTTAGAAGACGTGTATCAGAAAGGAGGTTTGTTTTGTATTTATGTGTTGCTACCTTTAGGGGAAAAACTTTCTTGAAATCCATGACACAAATTGCCTTTTGACTTAGACTTTATCAATCCATTTAAAGTTGGATGCCATTAGTATCATTCACAAACAAATTTATTTTACTAATCAAATAAAACAGGGAATTGCTTTTTAGGTATACTAGCTTGATGATATAGTGTTGCTATAGTAAATGTATTTTCAGAAGAGAGTTGTGCCTTTTGAATTTTTTTAAGACATACTATATATTTTCTTCATATGAACATAGATTGAGAAGTGGAAAGGAACCTCAGAAACCAACTTAACCCAGCCCCTGCATCTCACATTGGAGGTAATTGAGAACTAAGGATGTTAAATGACTTCCTATCACCCAAGTAGATTGTAAGACAAGGTGCTTTGACTCCAGAGCCAGGTCTCTTTGGGGATTCTTCAAATGAGACAGAGCACCTCAGCATAAAGAGTGTTGGACTTGGAATCAAGTTAAACAAACATTTTTTCATTGCTTCTGAATTAACCAAGATGCTGTTCTTTTCCCCTCTTAGTTAAAGCAATTAATTTGGATATACATCATTAGCCAGTAACTCCTAATTAAGAATTACTTAGTGATTTTGTCCCCTCAGAAAAACAATAAGCAATTAAAGACATGGACATTTTCATTTCAATTAGTTCTATGTATGCTTTCATTACCTTTCTCATTATATAAAAAGATTTAAGCTTTACCTTGTGCAGGGATACCATTAATTTGCTTTCAAATTTTCTCCCTAAATTATTTCTGTTTGGCCTTTTTGACTCATTTAAATTAGCTTACTTGAAATGAAAGTCTTTTAGGCTGATCAAACCTAATGACAAGGAAGGGATATCGTGAATAAATGCATGGGTGAATCAATGAGTCAATGGATGAATAAATGAGCAAAAAAGCATATATTTATGTGCCAAGCCTTGTACTATGGTTTCTGGGTTCGTAAATACATTAAGTGAAACACTACGTGTGTTCATAAAACTCCATCTCTGTGGGAGAAATAGCACATGAAAATTAGTTGAAAAAGGAGCTAAGAGGTACAATGTATAGAGTGACTGGCCTGGAGTCAAGAATATTCTTCATGAGTTCAAATCTGGACTCAGTAACTTACTGTCTATGTAACCCTGAGAAAGTCACTTAATTGTGGTTGCCTCAGTTTCTTTCTATGTAAATGAGTTGGAGGAGGAAGTGGAAACCCATTCATGTATCTTTGCCCAGCAATTCCCAACTAGAGCCACAAAGAATCAGACACAACTAAAAAGCCTAAATGTATTAATTTGCCTGCAAAACATACCTCCTTTCCATGAAGATCTATGCTATGTAGTCAGAACATCATTTCTCTCTCCCATAGTGCGTGTATTTGTACATGCATGCATGCATTTTCAATCACTACCACCAGCACCACGGCACACACATTCTTTGTACTTTCATAGATTTTACTGCATCTGTCTCCACTGAAATGGAAATACTGTGCTCTTTTAAGGTGTGATGAAGTAGAAATGTGTTCCTACAAATATTAAAACAACTGAAAACAGAGTGGACCTTTTGTTTTAGCATTAATAATGCAATGACAAGACCACACATTTCCAAAGATGAATTACTTAAGCGGTTTGGTGGGATCATCTAATTGAATTAATTTCCACTGTGTTTGTAAATCTTTCTAATTAGCCAGCAATATGAAATGTATTTCCAGAGTTTATTCAATTTTTGTGTGGGAGATTAACAATGAATGGGGGACATCCATGGCATGAATACACTGGACATTCTTTTCTGAAGTAGGATAGTTTCTGCTTTTGAAAGGTAAGGGCATTGTTTCCTTTGGAGCTCTCTTGCCCCTCCCCAATGAAGATATAGGATAAGACTTTCCACAAAAGATTTATTAGAGGCAGTAGGAGAGTACCTGAACTTGTGATTCCATCAGTGTGGGAAATTCTTACGACAGAAACTCTCTCCACAGAGACAGCTATAACTCTTCTGTTAATTACAGACTTATAAGCAATTATCTGTCATGTACGGGGTGTTTAGGGAAGAGTGGCACCTCTAGTGGGAAGGCTCATCCATCTTCGGTGTCAGTCTTTCACCCAATTCTCACCAATGGTTCCAGGAAGCTGTAGCATTTCCATCAGTCACACTCCGGGAAAAAACTGTGAGCAGGTGGGCTAAACCAGGTTAGGTCATTGATGGACATCAGAGCCCTTGTTGAGTTAAGGGAATGTCTACCCCACACATGTGAAGTCTTCCTCCAGTGGAATGGGTGAATGAGAACAATTTTTTTCCTAAAAACTATGAAGGTGACTGAATCAGGCACTGTGGAACACTGAGAGTTTGGTCAGACATCAAAGATTTTAGGGTTATCCACTGTGTCCTGGGCCATCACCGATCATCCTGACTTCTCTTACCACTGGACTTGGATAACTCTGGAAGGGAGAGTGAGGCTGAGGTCTTTGTGCAATTCTGCCTCACTTAAATCCAACTCACCCAGGAGTTTTTGTGTGTGTGTGTGTGTGTTTTTTTTTTTGTGATTTGAACATTTTCAATTAATGAATTAATTAATTAGGAATATTTTTCTGTGGTTCCATGATTTATATTCTTTCCCTTCCTCCTCCCACCCCTTCTGTAACCAACAAGCAATTCTACTGTCACCCATGAGTTAAGATCACTCTTTGATATTGCTAGTCTTTTTAGAAAATGAAGGAGGAAGAATAAGAAGTTGCCTAAAGGTATTATGAGGTCAAATGACTTGCCCATGATCCCACCAATTACTACATATCATGGGCAGGAATGGATCCCTGTTCCACTCATTTCCAAGAGTAACACTCTTGTCTTTCCTGCACAGAGTGTTCCATTGACTAAACCTAAAAGCCAGCGATTCTTGTGTCTGAGATCCTCTACTTTCTACTACTGTTTGGCAGTTCTAGATGTTGTGGCATCATATGGCCATAGAACAGACAGCTTGGTGGTATAGTGAGTAGATGACTACTGGGAGTGAGAAATACCCGAGTTCAAATTTTGCTTTACATATTTAGTTGGGTAACTATGAGCAATTATTTAACACCCTTAGCCTCAATTTTCTCATCTCTAAAATGAATATTTTTAACTCATTGACCTCTGAAATATCTCCTATTACTGAATCTATGATCCTGTATTGCATAGAGTTAAAAACTTTAAAATTCAGCTAGTCTAGCCTCTCAGCTCTACAATGGATAATGTAAATGTATTTAGAAGTTCATATACTTTTCTATAAGATGCAAACTACTTCTATATGTTTCTATAGATAGCAAAATGAAATTAGCATGTCATGTAACTTCCAAGCTTCTATACAAGGCGGCTAGAAAGTGAAGATTCTTGCAAAAGAAAAGAACAAAAATAAATCTTTCTTTTTAAATTTTATAGGCTATCAGGCAAGTACATTATTACCATTGAGTAGTCTCATTTTGCCTGAAAGAAAGGCCTAAAGAAAATATCAAGTATATTCACTGGAACATTGGGCAGAGGGTCAAAATTGCATTTAAACTTTTTCCCCAGAAATCATTATCTTCTCTACCCTTATAATGCTCCAGGAGAGGAGAAACTGTAATTTCTATCATATCCCATTTCTAGTCTAAAATAAATTATTTTGAGAATAACTTTCTCTTTTTTGCCTCATTTGTCTTTATAAAGTGTTTCTTAAAAAACAACTTCAGACATTTAGATGTTAGAGGAAGCTTTGGGTAATGGTTTTAGAATTAGTGCTAAAAACATTATATATTTTGTGAATTGTTTTCCTTTAGAATGTAAGTTCTTTAAGGGAAGTGGTTATCTTTATTTTTTTATTTGTACCCTCATCACTTAGCATAATTATTATAGCAGAGTAATCATTTAATAACTGTTTATTGATTATTGATATTGATTGACTATTGACTGTCACTTAACTTGTTACTCCAGATGTTATACCCCCAAAGAATCATACAACTGATGTCAAAATGAACTTTTAAGCCATTTGTCACTCCCTTCCATGATCTGCAATATACATGTAATTACAACATTTTATATACTTTTCCTACAAAATAAAAATCACTTTCAAATCATAAGTACCTCCAAATAACTAAGAAAGTTAGGAAGAGGGACAAGGCCCTTAATATAAGGGATCCCCTTATGAAGACATCTTTTCACATTTACATCATCATCATCTCTGCTAAAGAAATCCCTAGTCTTAGCACTAAGACATGAAGTGTGATGTTCAAGGTAACATAGAAGGAGTCAGAAGCAGAACTTGAAATAATGTCTTTTTTGTTCCATTGCCTCTAACAAATGCAGAGTATTTGCCAGTTTGCATTGGGAGAGGGAGTTTCTTATTGAGAAGTTCCCTGAAAACATAGAATTACAGTTGTGGACCATGAGAAAAACCTTAATTTTCTACCTTTTCAAGAATGTAATTTTGTGGAAATAGAACAAGATTCAGAATCATAACTATGGATTTAATTACCAGCCCAGTTTCTAATTAGTTGGAAACTGTGGGAAAATCATTTTTGCCTCTCTAATCCTCGATTCTCTCAGCTGCAAAAGAAGGATTAAAATAGTTGTAATATGTATCAACCATTAACTCTGCTGCCAAAATGAGATAATGAGATAATGAGATAATATATGTAAAACTTCAGCAACTTAAGGCAAATTTGAGCTATTATTGTCACTAGGATTATTAACAATAAGGTTTACATCATGGAATTGTTTAGCAAACTGGTAAAACTTATGTACTATTCACAATGATGTTTTTCTTTTTTAAATTCATAATTAAAGAAAATCTTAAGTTTCATTTAGAGGGTAGGGAGATAGTGTTGTTTTTTTTCCTTCTCCAAGTGCACAGACCCACTTAAATCTATCCTCTTACTATTTGAGGATCTATGGACCCCAGATTAAGAAAAACTTATTCTAGATATTCTAGATATATTCTGGATATATATTTTTTGTTTTTGTTGTTACGAGTAGAAAATTATTTTATGTAGCAGGAAAATTGTTGTGGCATCAAATACTTCCTTCAAAACTTACGTAATTAATGAATGATTTCATTTGCCATCCCAACACTTATTTGTGACATTGTGATGATGATTTTCTCCGAATATAAAATTATCTTTAGGCAACACAGTTTACTACCCAGGTATACACTGGAAAATATTTAACTATGAACTCTCAAAAAAAAGTTGAAATAGACTTTATTATTAACATTTTCTTCATCACTTTCTTAAGTCTAAACAGTAAACCTATCTGTCTAAAGATGGTTTGTTGTTGTCTTGGTTGATAGTTTTAGTTTCCCTTTACAGGGTACCTTAAAGCAGATCTAGGAAAACTGATTATTGGTAATTTTATACTGTAGACTATTCTTCAAGTATGAATTGGAACTTGGGTTTCCCTAGATGACCCCAGAAATGTCTACTGTCTCCAAAATTCTATAATGTGAATGTCATGCTCTACTTTGGATTATGCTTATTTGAGTTCTCTTCTCCCTTCCCATTACACATTTCACCAAGTGTCTATGTTTCACATCCCTTAATATTTCCCATATCATTTAGATTCTACTGTTATTCTTTACCTATGATAGACAATATGTATGTAATTGAAGGGTCTTATAGGAAATATCTTCCAGGCTCTTTTTTTAATTAAAAAAATTCCAATTGCTCATAGAAAGTATTTTGACATTTGTTATCTGACACTTTTTCCATTTGTATTCTCTCCCTTCTTCCTTCCCCCTCTCTCAGAGGTGGTGAATAGTATGATATAGGTTCTACCAGTCAGGCAATACACACTTCTATATTCTTTATGCCCAGAATGAAGACATATAATCTACAAAAAAAAACCTCAAGAAGCAAATATATTGAAAAATGTCATGCTTTGATCTGCTACCAGTCTCCAACAAGTCCTTCTTTTGCGGATAGCATTTTTCATCTTGATTCCCCTGTGCTTGTCCTGGAACCTTACTTTACATTCTTAATGGTTGATGATTATAGAATATTTCTGTTACTGTATACAGTGTTCTCCTGGTGCTGGTCAATTTGCATCAATTCATATAAATCTTTCCAGATTTTTCTGAACTCATCATGGTCATTTCTTATGGTTAAAAAATGTACCACAATATACCACAATTTGTACAGCCATTCCCCAATCAATGGACGCCCTTCAATTTCCAATTCCTTGCTACTACAAAAAGAGGTGCTAAAATATTTTTGTACATTTAAGTCCTTCCCTACTATCTTGTATCATTTTGGGCATAGATGGTTCTATATTGTACTCTAGAATGGTTGTATAAGTTCACATTTCTACCAACAGTGTGTTAGTGTCTCAATTTTTCCATATCCCTTTCAACATTTATTATTTCCTTTTTGGTCATACTAGTTCATTTGATAGGTGTGAAGAGCTTTTCTTAATTTACATTTCTTTAATCATTGGTGATTGGGAGCATTTTTCATACGACTATAGATAATTTTAATTTCTTCATTTGAGAATTTCCAGACTCACTATTTTACATAAATTCTCTCTCCCTCTTTTTTTACATTTTATTTTAATTTTAAATCACCAAGTACTTATTTTCTTCTCCTTCTTATCCTTTCCAATTTCAAAAAGAAAAAAAAAGTCTTGTAACAAATAAACATACTCAAGCAAAACAAGTTTGCACATTGGTTATATTCAGAAATAAACCTCTGTTCCTGCATATTGAATCTCTTGCATTTCTGTGAGGACTTGGGTAGTTTACTTCATCTACCCCAGGAATCATAGTTGGTCATTGAATTCATCAGAGATTTTGATGTCATAAAATTTTGCAGTGTTGTTGTTGTATAAATTGATCCCATGGATTTTTTTTCAGTTTGTACTTTGCATCATCTCCTAAAAGACTTTCCAGATTACTTTGAACTTATCCCTTTCATCATTCTTATGGCAAAGTAATATGCTCTTGCATCAGTATACATTTATTCTCCAATCTGATCCACTTCCTACCTTTTATCCATGTATATTCTAGTCAACTAATATATGATTTCTCCTTTTCAGCAGTAAAGGACACATAATTCCCTCTTTGATCTTGACTTTACAAGCCAAAGTAATTACACTTACTCAATAGTAAACTCTAGAAGAGGGAAGATTCTTTACTGTGGAACCCATGCTACTGAACCTGAGCCATAGGAAACTTGGAATTACATAGTAGCTGACTATCTTATTTTTCTGGGAAACTGATGGAATTGATCCTTTCAAAAAATGAGTCCATTGGGTCTATGATGGATGATACAATAGAACCCATGGTTCAGTTTCAGTTGGGTTTAGTTAAATATGGTACATGATACTGATTTGATTAAAGCTAATTTTCTGTGTTCCAAACTCTAGTTATTAGCTCTTAGGAGCCTTAATCTTTGAACTCCATCCATCTTTTAATGCTTTAAAATAAAGGTAGAGAAGGATGATTACAGATAAATGACTAAGAAAGAGACAAGTATTTCTGGATACAGTCAGGTGATTATATTTTTAAATAAACTACTGAGGGGAGATAAAATGTGATTTTCTTAAAGGAATTTGAACATTCTGTGCTTTAAGCTAGACTTCTTTAATCATGATTTTAAAGGAGTACAAAGGATTTTAAAGATTAAATTAGGAGAGAATTATTTCATACTAGTAGAATTGGAAGGGATCTCTGAGTGTCTAATCAAATTCCATCACTTTATCAAGGAGGAAAATGAAGTCTATAGAACTTAAGTGACTTGCCCAAAGTCACTGTGAATAAGTAGAAGAGACAGGATCTAAATTCTTGAATATTGTCTGGCTTCAAGCCCAGTACCATCTATTCCCTAAACCACAATGGAGGTTCCAAATATATCTGTTAAAACTGACATGACATTGATATGAATTATTTAGAACTAGACTATTATTTTTCAATAACTCAAAGAAAGAAGAAAAAACATTTTTCCCCATTTTACACAAATTTACATAGATTTAGACATCTATGTATAGAGGTAGACATAAAAGTATAGATATAAATGATCTTCAGATAAATATAGAAATAGAAGAGACACAGCAAGACCTAATGTAATGAATATTATGCCAATGGGACATACACATATCTATACATATCTATACACATATATACGTATAGACATTTGTGCATTTGCACACATTTCTTTCTGTGTAGACCTCTGTAATTAATTTGATATTTAGGACTCTAAGTAACATGCTAGATCTGTATGTTTCAGAGAAGATGCTGACCTTCATTGGTAGTAGGTATTTTCTCACCTGTGAATTCTATATATCATTGAAGTTATAGGTCTTATCCCTATGCTCTAGAAACAAAGATGATAAAGAAATGTGTATATAGATATATGGATGAAGGTGCTCTATCAATAAATATAGACAATGTAGTAATAGATGTTTGAAAGATATTATAGAATGGATATTATTCAATTTCTAGGTCTTATTTAGGATAGATATAGTATCTCATACTGTAGCATTACCTAATCTGATTCTCCAGGGTGGTGAAAAATGCTTTCCTCAGAATTTGCAGAGAATTTTGTTTGTGAACACTAAATTCCTTTGCATGCAATATTCTCCATCACAGTTCCATGTGGTGTTGAGATCTGATCATCCTATTAGACTGTAAAATCCATGGAGATTAGGCTTCATATTTTTCTTATCCAAAAATATAATATACTTTACAAACTTTGAAGACCTATATAAAATAAATAATTATCATCCATCATCTTTTTCATCATTGTCATCATCAGTATTACCCCCACTACCACATTATTCTCATATTTTTCAATAGTGTTTAAAGAGAAATTGTCCTGGCTAAGTTGGTCTGATATTATTCTTACATAACTTAATATTCAATGGTGTAGTTGCACAGGGAGATAAAGGTACTGCTTTTTGTAGCTGAATGAAAATATTGGAATGTCATCTCATCTACTGAAAACAGCCTTAGTACAATTCTTGTAGCAGTCAGGACCAGAAAGATAATGTATGCCTCATCTTGTTCCCATGGATTTCTATTTCTTCTACTAGCTTTTTAAATTCTAGAATGTTTTTATTCTATATAGCTTGGAGACTGTCCTTTTGATATGATGGCATCTATTAAGAGCATTATTCTTAAATGTTTATGATATTTGTGTTATGTCCAGGTTGTAATGGGCACGAGTTATGCACATGATTATTGTCTGGTTCCAATAGAGTTTAATTTTCAAAGATATTTAGATGTCTGTATTTTTAGTATGGGGATTTGCCACATATTTATGAGAGATTGATAGCTTCTGATGTCTAATGTTTGCAGTCTACAGTGATATATTTGGTGAAATGAAATGGAGAAGGGAATGGGAAACCATTCCAGTATCTTTGACAAGAAAACTCAAAATGAAGTCACTAAGAGTTGGACACAACTTTATGAACAACAACAACGACAGGTGACAAAGATCTGGTTGAAGGGCATCCTAAACCCTTTCATTTGGCTTCTTGGAGAAAAACACACAAAGAAAACTTTATTGGTAATAGTTTTCAAAGATGTTTATATAAAAATCAAAGGGTTAAAGAGGAAGTCATTTCAATGAAACAAATTTTCTAAAAATATGTATGTATTCTTTAGCCCAGACCTGTGAACTCTTTCAAGAAAGTTCTATCTTCATTCAAATCTTGCCTTTGGCACACTCTGGATATTCTGACTGTGTGATTTAGGACAAGCTGCAGAACTCACTCAATACTCTAGAAATAATCTAAGAGTGTAAGTTGCAGAGATGATGCCCATTGGAATTTCCTCACCATGAGTTCCCTAAACCAATGATATTTTTTGTGTCTAGTTCAAATAAAACAATCAAGAATATTTATGCCAGGTGCTGTGCTTAGTGCCAAAGATAAAAAGACAAAAAATTCCTATTCTCAGATGTTATGGTCTGAAAAAGGAGATATTATTAAGTCAATGTACCTTCAATATATATATAGATATAGATATAGATGTGTGTATGTGTATATACACGTAAACACACACAAGATCAGTTGAAGATAAACAACAGAGGGAAGGCACTAAAGAGAAGGAAAATTGAGGGAAATGAAAGCAAAACTTTTTTAGAAGGTGGGATCTTAGCTGACACTTGAAGGGAGCCAAGGAAATAAAAATAAAAAATCTGGGGAAACTTTTCCCTTATAGGAGGTGAACTTCTGGTTATCAACAGAGATTACAAAGAAAGAGAGAGATTAATAACTGAAGCAAAACCAACATCCGTAAGGAACCTATTTATTAGACTTTGGAATTGCAGATATCATCACCAAATGCATGGGGTAGAGTAAACTAATACATATTTGCAATATCTTAGCACAGCAGGCCATACCATATTAAGGCTGGGATTTCATTTCTAATCATGTAGATTTGCTTTTCAACTCTGACTGTATTTGAATATTATTAATATATTTGCCCACAAGTAATTGTTTTTGAAATCACCCCTCAGCAGCAACTTGATAGCTCAAACTGGGCTGGCAATACTTCCCCTCAATGCTTTTTTTTTAGTGCCTCATTACCCCCACTGGGCCATTTATTGTTGGAATGAATGGAGACGAGATCATTTTCCAAACAATGCAAACACATTGGGGCAAAAATCAGTTAGAATTACTGAAGAATAGCAGATGGTTGATGTGGGTTAGCACCAATGCTGTGAGCAGGGCACTCTCAGTAAGAGCATTTCATGTTGCTAGTAAGACAGAGATTGTTTTTAATGAAGGCTGAGGCTCTTTCAGGCTGAGACACGATACCAATGCGCACAAGGTGGAATTAGCCGTTTAGCTCCTGTGACTATTAATTGATGATTTTGTGATATTCCCCATCTCTCTGATCTATTTCAGTTTTGTTTATCTTTGTCACCTATAGGGGGATGCATGTGATATGTCTTAAAATGGATGGTTTTTCAGCTTGTGATGATGAAGAGGGTGATAAAACCTTATATTAGCACAGTTCCTTTACTCTGGGAAACTCTAATCACCTACTTAAGTGCTTTGTTTTAAAGATGTAAAACGGTATTTATTTCATCCAATGCTGCTCCGCTTTTAAGCTTCCAAAATGCTCATAAGTTACTTATCAAGCTCATAAATGACAGTAACTACTAATATTTGTCCTTATAATTGAGGAGTCTCACAAGATCCAAGTGTTGGTCAATAAGTCAACTAACATTTCTTATGCTTCAACTATGTGCCAAGTCTTGTAGTTATTCAGTCCTTATTATCCTAGGAAGTGGACCTACATGAATGTTGAGTGACATCCTTGAATACACAGCTGATAAGTGTTACGAATGAGATACATATCCCAGCCTTTCCTCCTTTCAACACCAACCCTCAATCTCTACCTGTAATAAAAATGGGAGGATGATTTAGAGAACTTTTCAATGGCCCTTTTAATTCTATACATTTATACTAAAAAGCTGCTTGATGTTCTTCACTGGTCTTTTAAAATGTATTATTTATTATTAATTATTACATATTAATTTTATTATTTATTAATTTTAATAGTTTATCATTTATTATTTTAAGCAAGTCTTTTAACCTCTCTACCTCAGTCTCCTTTTATGTAAAATGGGCATAATTAATAACTCACCTCATAAAATTATGATAATGCGAGTAACATGTAAATGTTTTGCAAACCTTAAAGTACTATATTAATGATAGCTATCATAACATTACTAATGAGTCACAATGATCACATATTAATAACACAATTCGACTCTAATTTATCTCTTTAGCCTTATTTCACCCTACTCCACTTTACACATTGCATTTCAGACAAATTTAGTTATTGCTTGTTCTTCAGTCTAACCCTACTTCTTTTTTATCATTTTAAGCTTTGTATTAGTCATCTCCAGTGCCTTGAACCTAGTACCTCTATGTCTCCATCTCTTTAAATCCATTCTTCTTCAAAATACTCCTTGAATAATAGCTGACCATAAAAGGCTTGTCAGGTTTCTGCCAGCTGAAAGTCATATATGTTTCTCTAATTACTGATGGCATCTTGTTCATTTGCCTTCACTAAACATAATACTTTCAAACTTGTATCATAATTATTTGTGTATTAGGATCCCACCTCCAGATGATTGAATTTTATTCTCCCCCTTTTTTCTCTTCATTTCCCCCTCCAATGTACAATACATTTTGTGTATTGTAAGCACTTAATAAATCTCATTTTGAGGAAATAAGTGTAACTATAACCACTATTCCTCAGATACTTTTCCCTAGAGAACTCCTCTCGAAATCTGATTTATCTGCACATACTAATACCATATCATTTGAAAACATCTAATAAACAGCTGTTTATTTTCATAAGGAAGTTGAGTAAATCCAAAAGCTAATTCATTGCTTCTTGGAGCATTGATAAAAAGTGTCCATTGACAATTTATGGGAGGATGGCAGACTGAATGGTTATAGCTGGCCGAATATTTCTCCGTATTAGAATGGGGAGGTCAAGATAGTTGTACCATCTTGGAAATCCAAAAAACATCTATGATTCGAACTTCTACCAATTGATCTAGTTCATCGGTTTGGGATCTTCCTTCAAAAGATCACATCTTCCATTCTTAGGTTTTGCTTCCAGATCCTGGACAGTGCTGACTGAAGCTTCTGCTTAGCTCAAGAAGTACATTGTCAGTTATTTTGTTTTCAGAATTCCACTCATGCTGGAAAGTCAACTTGATTACTCTAAGTTGGTAGATCATACCTAAATATAATATTATTAGTGAAAAAGTAAGGTAACTTCAGGAGCAGAAGTGATTCTATGAATCCTGTTTTGTTCTCACATAATTGTCTCCTTGCTACATAAAGCATCAGGTGATATTCAAGTGGGAAAGGTCTTCCTTATTCCCCACTCCTGAGTGATGCAAAGTATAGTCTTCAAATTCATATAAAATATTCTGTCAGCAAATTTGCTTGCAAATTTTCCTCAATAGATTGTGAGTTCTTTGAAAATAGGAACGGTTTGTATTTTTATTACCATAGTATAATCAGTATCTTGTTTGTAATAAGTGCTTAATAAATGTTTGCTATTGAATTAAAAATATTTGTAGCAATGATGGTTGGTCTCCTTTTTACCAAGAAATCAAAGATATATACTATGCCTTTAACAGAGTAGTCCCTCAATAGTAATATTTAGTTAATTTGGACAACAAACCAAGTAACTGTCTTACTCTCCTGGATAAGCTGAGAGATTAAATAAAAAATAAAATGTATCGGACATAATTTAGGAAGCCATGGGGTTAAAATTATCTGATATCAATTTCAGCAAGATATCATTCAGAAATAATTTGATAATGATAGCAGTGTAGAAACATTCATGGATATTACAAAGTACCCAGGGTCCCTCATGCTTTAAATGGACACTTTTTTTGCAATGTTGCCTAAAAGCTTGTCAAATATATTATGATAATTTTGTTTTCATTTTTAATAACAAAAGTAAACTAGAATAAAATAATAGTGATAATTTTATTTTGATATTTCAGTAGATCTGTGATCTCATCAATATGAAGTTTGTAAATGTTTCCATTTTATATGGAAAGACAAGGAGACCTAAAGCTCTTTCTTGGTTTCAACTCCAGTAATGACTGCGGTTTGAATTCAGCCAGCAGATCCTCTTTAATTTATCACTACCTAGCCAATGAGTATTCTGGTTTATTCTCTTATCTGTAATAGTAGCCTAGAAATGGGAGATTCAGTTGCACATATAAGGGCAATCTGAATCAAAGAGGCTGTTCTCGTTGACTTATTGAAAACTCACTCCATTTGGATCAAGCTAATTGTGCAGAAATTTTCTGCAAATGGTTCATTTGAAGAGTTTACCCTTTTGCTAGAGTATGTGTGAACTTTTCCCCTTTAATTTAAGTACTTTTTACTACCACATTAGAGTTCTCTTTGTACTAGTGTTCCAGTGATTTTGGGGGAAGGCAAAAAAAATTTTTTTCTTAATTTTTATATGTAGATACGCTATTTTTTATTCAATCCTTTCATTTTATATATGGATAACCTTAGGTCACAGGTATTAGGTCAATCAAAGTCACAGAACATGGCAGAGGGCAAATGGAAACCCTTATCATCTGTCTCCAAATCTAGTACAGGATAAATATAGAGATATGGTTCTTGCTTTCAAGGAACTTCCAAATTAATGAGATATTAAAATTGTGCCCACATATGATATTTGGAATGAGAGGACCTCTGTTTGAATCCTAGCTCTTTTCAGTACCTTAATGAGCATGAGAAAATCATTCATTCACTCTGGATCACAATTATTCATCTATAAAATGATATTTTGTACCCAATTACTTTTGAGGTCCCTTTAACTTTTTAAAAAAATTATTTAGAATATTTTTTCATGGTTACCTGATTCATGATCCCTACTCTGGCTTTTTCCTCTCCCCTCCCAAAGCTGACAGTAGTTTCATTGAGTTATACATGTAAAATTATTCAAAACCTTTTTTCATGTTATTCATATTTGCAGTAGAGCAATCTTTTAACATCAAAGCCCTGATCACATCCCTATCACACTATGTGATCAATCATTTTTTTTCCTAATGAATTTCTGTTTCCACAGTTCTTTCTCTGGATGTGGATTGTGTTCTTTCTCCTAAGTTCCTCTGGATTGTCCTGGGTTGTTGCATTGCTAATGGTAGAAAAGTTCATTACACTCAATTGTAGCATAACATATCAGTCTCTGTGTAAAACATTCTCCTGGTTCTGCTCCTTTCACTCTGCATCAGTTCCTGGAGTTCTTTCCAGTTCACATGGAATTCCTCCATTTCTTTATTCCTTTCAGCACAATAGTACTCAATCACCAACATATACCACAATTTGTTCAACTATTCCCCAATAGATGGACAAATCCTCATTTCCCATTTTTTTGCCACCACAAAAAGTACAGCTATCAATATTTTTGTTCAAGTCTTTTTGCTTATTTAGATACATTCTTAATAATAATTTTCTGACATTTTGCAATCCCTGTCCCTTCTTTCCTCCTTGGGATACCAAGGCATATAATATAGGTTGAATATGTGCCATAATGTAATAATAATTCCAAATTCATCATGTTATTAAAGAAGACACATATCCTTTATTCTGGAGAAAAATTAATGGAGAAAATGTAGTGAAGAATAGTATGTTTCACTCTGCATTCAGACTCCTTCGCTTCCTTCTGTGGCTTTGGATAGCCTTTTTCATCATGAGTCCTTGCAGTTGTCCTTGATGCTACGATTATTTAAATACAGCTCTTCTATGGTCCATGGTAGTCTTTCCAACAACTCAGGCTGTAGTCTATCTATGTCCTCTCATCCTTTGCCATTCTTGTTCATGTTCTTTCATAAGTTTGCCACAGTGGTCTACCTGATGTACTTCAGGACTGTGGACATTGCATAAATTTGAAAAAAATTTGTAGCTTGTCCATCAATGTACCTCTTTTCACCAGACTTGGTTTTCTTTTATTTTTTTTAAAGACATCCAGGTATCTGATGACTTCTTTTATCCAACTTCTCCTTTATTTTGTTTGTAATGTACCAGAAACCCTTTTCACATAATATGTACTTCTCCACTGCCCTTTGGATGATTCAAAACTTCATGTTTTTCTAAGTCCAAACTGCATCCTCTCTTCACGACTCTGTGTTTCCTTGCTCTTACAATACAAGAGAAGACTTGGCTTCCCACTGAGGTAAAATTGCCAAGAGTTATATCGATTCTAATAATCACAATGACTTGAAAAGTTATAGTTTGTAAAAGTGTTTCTCAATGGCATCCTTAGTTTAGAAACAGATCAGAAGACAGGAGAGCTTTTGCTTTAGCTTTTGCTTTTGTGGGGGGCAAAGTTGCCCAACTTGTTCTGCTTTTGCATAAAGCTAATTCTGCTCCTTTGCATCGAGCTAATGCCTCAATGAAAGGTTGTTTTACTGATAAGCATCATTGAATCAGACTTGAGTTTAAAACCAAGGAAAATGGGGCCAAACATTTGTCTACTGTGCTGTTTCAATCAGCTTAAATTCTCAGTTGATGTGTTAACACTCTAATAGAGCAAGCTGGCATTCTAAACCTTGATCCCTTGGGAATGAGAATTTAATGTTTCCCCAACATTGCTCCTTACCCATTCCAACCCCAGTATCATGAGCCAAATAAAACTTTTTTAAATGAAAAACTATTTGCATAATTATGAGCAGATTTTTTGGAGAGAAGAGGCAGGCCTAGGTTTTAAATGATCCATTGAATTCTCAGTAAGGAAACTTCCTTTACTGACACAGGGCGGCATTGATTCTGCAATTTATTTTATTAGAAAGTTTTACTTTTTGTTGATGACTTCTGCTACTTTCTAAGACTATTTTCAGTTTTGAAGCACTGTGTTGAAGTGGGTTAAATGATGTTTAGAGACAGAAAAACCTTGGTTTTGACCTCACCTGGGAAATTTATTAGCCATGTAACCATGGACAAGACCCTTAATTTCCATGAAACTCTGGAATTATCTAAGATATTTATATATAGTTAGTTGTAGACAACTTGTGACCTATTGGGGGAGATTTTATGGGAGTAGTTATTTTCCCATTTAAAGAAGTTTTAAAAATGCTTCTCTTTTAGAGTTACTATTGTCCTTGAATAGACTATATAGTCTCCCCTTGATCATTAGATAATGAATTAAAATCTTTCATAAAATTAATGAAATTAAGATTGACCATTTCTCCCCTAGCAGTGATCACATTCCTTCTCCTGTCTTTTAATGAATGAAATGCTTCTTTACTCACCAACCCAATTGGATAGAAAGCTACTGATATATCCCACCTCTAAATATTCCTCCAGTTACAAGATATATAAATTAGGTGGATTATGACAAAACCAATAAAATATTGTTTCAAAAACATTTACTTTAAAAACTGTGTTTTTACATATATTATATTGCATTATATCACTCCATCATATTATAATACAATAACACATCACATGAGGTGACAGGACATGTTATAATATCTTATCGTGTATTTTGTTGTATATTTTACTAAATATCCAGAGATGAAAATTGTAATAAGGCTAATAGTGCTATGTCAATGAAAGGGAGGAAGTCCATGACATCAAAGTGGTTATAACAATAGTTTAATTTTTGTATTCAATTTTTTTTCTGTAAAAAGTCTTTATAATTGTATTTACTGTGTTTGTGTGTGTGAGATGGATGTGGTAATAGCAATGATAGCAGTAATGGTTGTGTTTGGGGTAGTTGCATCAGCAGGTCAAAATGTATTTAAAGTTTAATGACTTTGGGTTAGAATTTCAAATTATATTTTAGGATATTTGAAATAATTCACAGCTCCACCAACAATGAATTCATTCTATGCACACCCTCCCCCAATCCCTCCAACATTTACTATTTTCCTCATTTGTCCATTCTGCCAATCTGATGGTTCATTTTACTCTGTGAGTCTCTTATTAGTTTCTTGGAACACTTTTTTATGATTGATGATTGCTTACATTGACTCATTTGCAAACTGTCTTTTATATCATTTTAACAGTTAAATATTTTAGACGTCTTTCTTATACATTGTATCAACTCTTCGTATGTTGTGTATATTAGAAATTTTAAAAAATATTTATTCATTTTAACCCTTTACCTTCCATCTTAGAATCAATACTGTGTATTCGTTCCAAGACAGAAGAAGAGTAAGGTCTAGGCAATGGGGGTTAAGTGACTTACCCAGGGTCACACAGGTAGGAAGTGCCTGAGTTCAGATTTGAACCCAGAACCTCTCATCTCTAGGACTAGCTCTCAATCCACTGAGCTAACCAGCTGCCCCCCCCCATATTAGAACTTTTAAAAAAGACATATGCTAAGATTTTTTTCATATCATTTAATTCCAATTGTGTAAGGACGAAGGGATAAGGAAAGAATTTTGGGGTGACAGATTGTTGTATGAGAGGAGCATGAGACAAGAATGGCAGTTCAGGCCAGCAGAGGATTCTGGGAAGGATTCCAGAGGAACTGAGGTCTTCCTCTGGAGGAGCTGAAGGGAGGTGGAAGCGATGAGGGAGTTCTGATTGACCCAAAGGCGATTCTGTGAATTTCCCTGACTGGAATTGAATCCAGATAACCTGTTCTCTGTCGGGGGACATATTCCCTCAACCAAGATAATATCATCCTGTCCATTGGGGATTTTTGGACTCTATCTGGGAGCAGAATCCCAACCCCCTCATTCTCTCTGTCACCTTATAGACAGACCCTATTCTAAGAGAATTATAATTATGATTAATAGAAATAGAGATAGAGATAGTGGGAAGGGAAGGAGAAGCTTTGGGTAGGAGACTTGAATTGGCTTCCCAAAGTAGTGGACCTTGGATTAGACATTTAGGGCAACAGATTCCCTCTGACCACCACCCTTATCCATCACCCTGATATTCATAATAAATAACCTTTGCAGTCAGATAGCATTTCAGGATTATTGAGAGACAAGAGGGGAAGAAGATCCCTCTGCTTTTGTCTGAAAGATTCCATCTTGGAGCCAGACTCCCCTGCCCCCTGGTGCCTACAACCTGTCAAGGGGGAGGGTTGTGTGAACCCTGTTTCTGGCCAACATCGAACAGGGTCAGCACATACCTTATCTTATGTGGAAGCCTTCCCTCTAACCTTTGAGAGCCAGCATACCTTCCCCCAGGAGACACCATCTGGGAAATTTACCTCCCAAGATTCCCTAGTATTAGTGGCTCCATAAGAGAGAGTTACCACACCAACTCTCTTTCCCACCTGTTCCCTTGCCATCTGGGCCACTAATACAATTGCTTTTTTTTGTCAGAAACTTTTAAATTTTATGTAGTAAGATTATTCATTTTATGTTTTCTAATCATCTCTGTCTTATCCCTACTTCCCTCATAATGAACAAAAAGTGTTTTAAATTTGTATTTACATGTTTTCTAGGGTGCATTTTAATATCAATGAGTTTTGCTATAGATGAAATATTTATTAAGTACTTACTTTGTGCCAGACACAGTACTGTGTTAGAAATACAAAAATGGTGAAAATGAGAGTCCCTGCCCTCAAAGAGCTTACATTCCAATGAAGGAAAACAATATATAAAAACAAAGGGACAAGGTAAAAAAGAAATCTGGGCTATTGTGGACTGGATTAATTGGGTTAGAAGGGAAAGAATAGCTATGCCTGTGTGCTTTAAAGGCTCAGGAAAAATTCACCAATAGAAGGAAGAGCTCATAGGAGGTATGAGAAGGCTCTGCTGGAGTGATGAGTAAGAGTATAGTCTGGGAAGTCTTGAGCTGAGCTAGGTGGAATTTTAATGAATAGATTTTTTTTCTGTTTTCTCCCATTGGACTTTGTATCTATTTTTTCAGAAAGCTGTTGGTTTTTTGTGTTAATTTTATATCCTGATACTTACTGAAGTAATTTTTTCAGTTAATTTTATTTGAATCTCTAGGGTTCTCTAGGTAAACCATCATATCATCTGCAAGTAATGACAATTTTGTTTTCTCTCTTCTATGAATGATATGATTTCTTTTTCTCATCTCATACCATAGCTAGTGTTTCTGAAAACTTCATTATATGATAATGATGATGTCTGCATCCTGCCTTTTTGAAAAGACCCTTAGGGTATCTCCATTACATTTACTTCTAGTTCTGTTTTTGATTGACTCTTGTGTAACAAGAGTTTTGTTACAGAGTGAAAAGAGAGCTTGCCCTGATGCCAGGAAGACCTCAGATTAAATACCACCCCTGATACATACTGCTTGGGCAAATTACTTGACCTGTTGGTGCTCTAGGCAAATATCTAATACTAAAAGTAGCAGAGAAGGTATTACCCTCTGCTGATAAAAGGACCTTCCTCTCTTGGAAGTTCCTTATACTAGTGAAACTGTAGATCAAATCCGCATTCCTACTGTTTGGTTGTTGTTCTTTTTTCTCCAAATGAACTAAAATGATGTCACTGGTGGTGTCCTTTAATGCATGCATAAATTGGACTTAAGAAAGTTAGAGTTGCCCAAAGTTGTCATCCTCACTCTTTCTTACTGAAGTACAGGAGCAAGATAAAAGTCAGTGATCAGAAATGGCCAAGGATGCAGTGAATGGCTTTGGGTTCCTTGATGTCTAATCAAGTTCTAAGTGTTCCACTGCCTTCATTGCTGTTATAACAGATTGTTCTCATCCTCTCCTTTTTCTGGGAGAAGTCATCATGTGCCTGAGGTAGACACACCCTTACTCACCAATGAGTTTGAGGGCTGTTAGTTAAACTAAGCCAAGTTAAAGACTATTATCTCTACCATGAGGGCTTGCTGAGCCCTTTTCAGGGCTGCTTTCCTCTATTGATATTTACTCACAACTCAGTTCTCTCTTGTGTCTCCAAGAAGCTAGAGCATGCACAGTGGCCACACTCTGGAAAAATATCTCTGCAAGAGGACTAAATATCCAAGTTGTTTATCATTTTGAGGAAAAGTTCATTTATTCTTATTTTAGGTATTTTATATAAGTAATGTGTTTTATGGAAAGTATTTTCTTCATTTATTGACACGAATATAATTTTTTATCTTTATGGTCAACATAGCCTATTTTTTGTCTTAATAGTATTGATCAATCTCTTCATTATTACTATAAATCCTACTTGATTATAGTGGGTAATCTTTCAACTATGGTACTGCAACTTCTTTTGTAATATTTTATTCATTTTTGCATTAAAATAATCATAGATATTGGATTATTATTTTCTTTGATTTTATCCCTTAGTAATTTAGATATTAGGATTATGAATTAAAATCAGGGATATACTTTCGTTTTCTCATTTCCCCAAATGACATAGTATTGGAAATAAATGGAATCATTCTTTCAGTGTTTGGTAGTATTCACTTACAAATTCATTTAATCCTGAGGGTTTTTCATTGAGAGTTCATTTATTGCTTGAGTCGTTTAATTTCTCGATTTCTTATTCTATTAATCTGTGAAGCAGAGCCCCAAAATTTCTTCCTGAAACCAAGATTCATTTTATTAATGTCAATATCTTTCACTTGATCAATGGCTCTGAGATTTATTACTTCAGGATCTAAGATTCAAACATAATCACCCAGAAAGTGGTGGCAGATTGAAACAGTTTGCAAAACTTTTCAAATAAGAATTCAAGAGGAAATATTATGAAGGATGTCATCAATTAAGTGTATAATTGAAAAAAAAATACCCAACAAGATAAGCTGATAATGTGATGAGGAAAGGATCGACACTGAGCAACCCATGTTCTCCATTATTATCCTTGTAATATCTAAAAAATGCCTTAGCACTTGTAAATGATCATCTTTCAGGGATTTTATGAGAGGATATAAATGGAAATCGTACAAAATAGACAGACATGGATGGATAGGGTTGTAATCTGCATCAATAGAAGAAAATTATCCACATTGATGAGATTATAGATCTCCACTGGATTTAATCAGCTCCAAATTTGTTGTGTTTTTTTTTTTTTGTATATATTTTAGGTCAAAATTAAATGCAATTTTTATGCTGGTTATATAAGTCAAATTTTCAATTTAATGCAAAATAAAATATTACTGTTTGGATTACATCCTCAACTCTCTCCACAAATAGGCAAAGCCTAGTCATGCCTATATAGCAGTAAGCCCAAGCAATGCTATTCCTCTGGTGATAGCAAATAGAGTAGCCACTGTAGGGAGTAGCAAAATTAATCAGCCTTTGTAGGAAATATTTTCTAATAGAAATGGGAAAAAATACAACAAACATAACAACTTAATGTTCCCTTATTACAGCTCAGAGAATTAAAAGTCATACATTAAATCAATACTAACTGTATATTTAACCCCTCCTGGTTTGCCAGGTGCATCATTATTTCCTGATGGCCATGCTATAATATCTGGGTAATATTAATTCATATAATATATTTCTAATTTATTTTCAGAGATGTCTTTTGCTTATTTATTTAATTATTTATTTAAAAACTCCTTACCTTCCATCTTAGAATGTATGTATTGCTTCCAAGGCAGAAGAGTGATAAGGGCTAGACGATGGGGGTTAAGTGACTTGCCCAGGGTCACACAGCTAGAAAGTGTATGAGGCCAGATTTGAACCCAGGGCCTCCTGTCTCTAGGCCTGACTCTCAATCCATTGAGCTACCCAGGTGCCCCTAAACGTTTTAGAAGCAAAATACTTGTTAGTGTCATGCCAGGTTTTCCCATTGATAATATAGCCTTACAGCCTGTATTATTTTTTCTTGTCTACCCTTTTGACAAAAGAAGTGGGTAGGATCTACAGAGTGGGAGTTAACAAAGAAACCCAAGAACATTACATCTAGTTCTTCCTGTGTCTTTCCTTCATTGAGAGCTAGACCAACTCAGAAAGCATTCAGAATTGAGAGTGACCAAGTTAGAATTCCTAGACAATCTGCCCCACTGAGTTTAGGTATTCATTAAAATAAGATTTTCTTTAGACTATGAAATCTTGGACAGAAGATGAGGTTTGGCAGGAGAAGAAAACTCAAGGTCTTATTAAATATGCTAAGACTTAATATTTTTCGGAAATAAGGAAAGTGTAAAGTTTCTATAAGTATAAGATAGTTTATCTATATATATACACGTGATATAGGTACCTATTTTCAAATATAAACACTGACACTAAACAGGTTTCTCAGAGAGAAAAAAAAACACATCTTTTTGTCTCTGTCCCTTTGTTTCCTCATCCACAAAATGAAGGGATTGGTTGATGTGGCTTCTAAGGCTCATATCTTTAAACCTATGATTCTATAATCCAAAAGAAGATAAACTAAAATACAAAGAGGGCACATCTCTGTTTAAGATTTCACAATATAATGACCTATTCAGTTTTGTATTATATATACTTGTATAAATAAAATGTATGTGTATATATAACTTTCAATTGAATTAATTTAAGGAGAGACTTCATTAAGTCTCTACTATGACATTTAATCTTTTATTAGACTGGTGCTAGGAATACAAATACAAAAGTAAAAAGTCATTACTCCAAACAAGCATACATGCATGAGACTATGAATGTAGAACTGGAAGGAATGTTAGAAGTCATTTAGTCCAGCATTCCTTATTTTATAGATTATGAATCTGATCAGAGAGAATAAGCAACTTGGTATATGACACATAGATAGTTAGAGGGAGAGCTAGAAGTTGAAGCATGATCCCTACACCCAGTATTTCTCCAGCTGAAATATTATGACGCCTGCCTTGATCGAAAAGAAAGAATATGAAATATTGCAAGGTAGAGAATGTGCTTTTTGGACATTATTAATCAATTTATCTATTGGTAAGAATTTATTAAGTACCTACTATGTGTGAAGCATTATGCTAAATAGTGGAGATCTAAAAACATAAATGAAACAGTTCCTGCTCAAAAAATTGTCATTCTATATAAAATTATTTTTAAAAGTATTCATCTATACATGCACATATATGTACATAAACACTATATATGAATATGTGCTTATAAGTATATTTAAGTATATATGTATACCTAAACATATATGCATAATTATTTATAATAAGTATATATACACACACTTAGGTACATGTACCTATATATGTAATAAGTGCATTCATATAAATAGGTAAATATAAACATAAATACAATATATAAATACTTACATGAATACATATCAAATATATACATGTGTATCTATAACTTTTTTATTTTTATGACTGATGTATTGCTTATTAAAAAGTCATTGATATTGTGTTTCCAAGTTAATATTTGTATTAAAGCTGTGCAATACTATAATGTTCATCAAGACATCATAATAGCATAGAATGGTAGATTTTAGTCTGATTCTATTTATTTCCCTATTTTTTCCTTTTCCTTTTTCATGTCTGTAGGTTTGTTAATTTTATGACTAGTGATTGAGCTGTAATACATATTTATGTACCTATAAGGCTACTTATAAAATTTCAGTAATACTTTACTTAGATACATAGTATTAAGGGCACCCTGAAATGCAAGGGTTTGAATTTTAAATTCATACTGCACTCTAGTGGGGAATGGGTTCAGTGCAAACATTTTTTCCTATAGTAATGTTTTAGAAGTTATACAGTTCTTTATAATATGTTTTAGATTTCTCATTTTTCTCAGAAGTATGAAATAATGTCACGTGTTCTTGCAATGCTTCTTGGAAGATATTTACAACTTATTTTCTGTAATAATCAATAAAATGCAACATTTTTCTGATATTATGAGTAGAGAAAAATTTATGTATTTCCATGTCTTGTCCTGTTAAGTATGTTTTAGATAAATAGTAATTTAATATTTTGAATCTGTGATCTCATTGATCCCACTAACTTTTACTCTAGTGAATCATCCATGCCTTAAAAACCTGGACAGCTCTTCCTCATACCCTACAGAGGAGTTCCGTATAATATACTAGAAACCTTTACCTTCTTTATTCAGAGTGCCAACAAAACATGTAGACTGTCCAGCAACTAGCGCTTTCTCTTACTCTACAGCATCATATAGTTTTCTTTGGTCAAATATGTCATTGAAGATATCTTTTAGGATGCTATTCCTAAGCAGCTATTAGTAGGTGATATGTTATTGCCCATCCATCCCATTATATGTCTCTCTGGTAGCATCCTTTGGGCAACCCATAACTTTACCTTTTCATATTCTGGACTTCTATTGCTCCCCAGTCATACAACATCGCTAGAATTATATTGGATTATAGACAAAAGGGGCTCTAGTTTCAGTGACAAATATGGGGCCATTAAAAACAGATTTTTTTTTCCTTAAAAGTAATATCAATCAATCAATTAACCAGCTACTATTTAAGTGTTTACTGTATTCCAGGCACCATGCTATACACAGAACAAATGAAGAAAGATAAAAACATAATCCTTGCCTTCAAGAAGCTCACAGTCTATTGGGGAAACAAAAAGCAAACAATTTGTGTGTGTGTGTGTGTGTGTGTGTGTGTATGTGTGTATGTATGTATGTGTGTATGTATATATATATNTGTTCCCTATATATCTGAGATTTGAGGTCCTTATCAGAGAAACTTGCTGTGAAAATTTTTGATATTACTTCATTGTCTATGATACCTTTTAGCACAATATAGTTTCTCGGATTATCTCTTTTAATTAGGTCTGTTTTTGCTTTTTCACTTCAGCTGAACATAATAGATTCTGCTTCAGCTCCTTTTAAATCTATGTGTGTTTTTTGTTTCAAGTATGTGTTTTTAAACAACATATTATTAGATTCTAGTTTCTAATCTATTCTTCTCTCCACTTCCATTTTATGGGTAAACTTATCTCATTCATATTTGCTGTTATGATCATTAGCTGTGTTTTTGCCTCTGTCACATTTTCTTCTGTTTACCCTTCTCTTTTTTTATCTTGTCCCTCCTAAGAGAGAGGGATGAGAGAGAGAGAGAGACAGAGAGAGAGAGAGAGAGAGAGAGAGACAGAGAGAGAGAGAGAGAGAGAGAGACAGAGACAGAGAGAGACAGAGAGAGAGAGAGAGACAGAGAGAGAAAGCGAGACAGAGAGACAGAGACAGAGACAGAGACAGACAGAGAGAGGGGGGGGGCTAATGGAAGATAATTCAGAAGTAGAGCTTTAACAATGGGGAGAATTAGATGGAAAGATCACCTGAAGAAAATGGGATTTAAGCTGAACCTACAAGGATATAGGGAAGCCAAAAGAAAGGGTCAAAGAGCGAGAGCCTTCTAAGCAAGGAAGAAGACATTTGGTGAAAAGGAATGGGATATCATGAATAAAAAAATTGCAAGATGACTAGTGTCACTCTATCATAGTGTCCTTGGAAAGGAATTAAGTAAGTGAACAATTGGAAGTTAGGATAGAACCAAGATGTGATGTACTTTAGAAGTCAATCAGAAGGCATTATATTTATCTTAGAGTATCAGGGGGACACTGGAGTTATTGAGTAAGGAGGTGATATAGTGAGATCTCAACTTTAGGAAAATATTTAGCATATTAAAGGAAGAGTAGTGGAATATGGGCAGACTTGAGGCAGGAAGTACTTAGTGTGTAGTAAGCATGATACCATGCTTTTGGGATGCCCAGAAAGGCACAAAAACAAAATCCAGCACATGACCTCAAGGTGAACATATAAATAAATAAGTAAATACATGACAGAAACAGAATACACGGAAGACAACCTTAGAGGTGTAGGCTCAAGTGATGGTGTTACATTTCTTTCCTTATAAAAATTCTTTGCCCAAGTTACGTAGGTTCATAGATTTGGGGCTAGCAAGGACTATAGATGCCTTCTGATTGAATCCCTTCTATATAAAACGAAATATGGAGGCTCAATGTAAAATAGGTAATATGGCAGAGAAAACACCTGAATTGTAGTCATTTGATTCTAAAGTCAGTATTCTTTTAATTATATACTCTGTCGAAATGATATGGGCTAACAGATTGGGGGCACTTGAGGCTTTTCCCCAAGGCATAAAATGTAGGAGGCATTGTCAAATCATGGAAGCTTTCAGCAGTAGGAATGCATCTGTCTGGACCAAAAAAGAATTCTTCTAGATGGGAACCATGAATGACATCATCTCTTCCTCTGTTCCACCCCAATAAACAATCTTTACTCAGTTGTCAGTGTGCTCTGTGTTGCTTTTTTCTGAGTGTTGTTCACAGTATTTGTCCCATACAGAATAATCTCTAGGTTTAGCTCTGAACTAGTTTAATGTGTCCAGTAAGTTCAATGTCTTCTGCAGCCAAGAGAATCTGGAGGGCTTTTTTCATAAAAAAGAAATCCTTTTATTTGCATTCTGCTTTGGACACTCTAAATGAGTATGGCAAATATACAAGAATGAGCTTTTCTTTGTTATGACTTGTTCAATATTAATCATCAGAAGATCATAGAACAAAGTTATCCCTATCATGAATTTTAAAGACATCTTGTACAATTGAAATTTCATTAGATTTTAATTGTCTTAGATAAAATTGAGAGGGAAATTATATCTATAAAAAGAAAAACTTTCATGACTGATTGCCTCTTCCTAAAATATATATGTGAAAACACTAGTGAAATTTTACTTTCAACTGTGTGCAAATCCATGCATAATTTATTCTTTCAAATATTTTTTAGGCAAAAGAAGTTAAGAATTTGTGTTGGCAGTTGATCGATTTATATATGCATGCTTTGTATGTGGTTCACACACAACATACAATATTTAAATTTCATGTTTTGAGTGACGGACTAAATATAAAACAAACATAAGAAGAGCTATAAAATCATATAATTACGAACATATAAGATTAGGGAAGGAAGACGACTTGGTCATGGGATAAAAATGAAAACCAGGAGAGGGGTCCCAGAAAAGTACTCTGGGACCCCTAATGTATACACACACACACACACACACACACACACACACACACACACACACGTTGATATAATCCTAGTAGTTTTTCCCATTCTTATACTCTTGAGTAACATTTCTATTTCCTATTTCCACACACTTGGGACTGTAATAGGTATGTCCAAATGTAGTAGCTGTGCATTCTTTGATATAAAAAATAAATTGTTATTAACATCTTTTTAGCTCTTTCCTTCTTTTGTATATATTCTTCCTTTCAACTTTTTTTTAAACCATTAACTTCTGTGTATTGGCTCCTTGGTGGAAGAGTGGTAAGGGTGGGCAATGGGCGTCAAGTGACTTGCCCAGGGTCACACAGCTGGGAAGTGTCTGAGGCCGGATTTGAACCTAGGACCTCCCGTCTCTAGGCCTGACTCTCAATCCACTGAGCTACCCAGCTGCCCCCTCTTCCTTTCAACTTTATCATTAAACCCTAATGGTGACTATGCTTAGTTTGGTATCTCATAAAAGTTTCTTTAAACTGCTTCTCCACTCTCCACTATTTCTCTATTTTATGAGATGATTTTACTAATAAACTTTTACTACCTGTCTCTGCAAGGTTTTACAAAAGTGCATATTCTCAATAAGCATTACCCTTAGCTCTGATAGTTTTCTCTTCCCAAATTTGACTAAGGAATTTTCAGGTTATTTTGGTCTCTTTGTCGTGGCAATTTATTTGTATGAGTAGAATGTTTATACAAAGTTATAATAATAATTATCCATTGCATTTCTTCTATTTAGCTCCCATTTAGGCATTAATAATTTGTTTTGATAAAGTACTTTCAACTCTGTGCAAATCTATGCATAATTTATTCTTGTAAATATTTTATGGGCAAAATAAGGTAAGAATTTGTGTTGGCAGATGATTGATTTATATATGTGTGCTTTGTGTGTGACACACACATACAACATACAAAACATCTATAACCTGGTCTTAGTGTGGAACACCCTAGAAGTTGGAGAGACCAGGAATGACCTCATGTTGAAGGTGATGCTCGAGTAGAGTCTTGAAGGAAAGTAATTTCCAGAAGTAGAAGTGCGAAGGAAATCCATTTTAGGTAGGAGAGTGAGCCAGTACTGTCACGGGGAAGAGAGACAGGGCACCATTCTAGAAAGAACAGCAAAATAGACCATTATAGACTAATTTAGAGTGTGCAGAAGGGAAGAACTGTCGATTCATTGACCCACATCTTAACAAATTTCTTATTCTTCAGATTTCCCATGTGCACCAGATGGGGAAAGTGAGACTGAACTAGTACCTGATGACAATGAAGAAAAGCAAGAAAGAGAGAAGAAACACTCCAACTTCACTTTGTGCAATGTATGTAATATTCAGCTGAATTCAGCTGCACAAGCACAAATCCACTATAATGGCAAATCACATCAGAAGAGATTAAAACAACTCAGCAATGGAAATATTAAAAGTGATAATGGTAAGCTTACCTACACATGCATTTTCATTTTTACATCATGCAGTAAATTACTTTTGTTCCTGCGGGGTAAGGGATTTAAAGAATCAACATTATTACTGATTGGTTTTGTTGTTGGTTTTTTTAACTGTGAAAATAAATGTTTTTGTTTTTCTTATTTAGGAGAGACTTAATAAACCCTCTATCATTAAGATTCAATAAAACAAGTAAGGTTTCTGTTGATATTTTCCTAAGATTGTTCTGTGACCTTATGGGGAACTGACTAGAGAAAAGTAAGACAAAAAGAAAAATTTACCCCATTTTTGTTTTGTTTTGTCTTTTTGAAATTTAAAATATATACCTAATGCAACAAACATTTGTAGAATGGTAAAAATTTAGTTTAAACTCAAAATAGAAAATTTTGACTACATAAATGGCAGTGATAACAAGGGTATAACTAGAGCAGATCTACAGGAGCTTTGCTCCAAGATGTCAAATTTTTAGAGTATTGAATTTTGAGGCTGTTGATAGAACTTGAAAGTCCTTTCACATGTTCAGAAATAGTTGAACTTGTTAACAAGATGGAGAGAGTAAAGATTTTAAATATTTGACTAGATGTCAGTTTGCTGTGCGTTGCCCACCCTCTTAATTCCTCAAATGTGGGAATTTTTGTCCTGGGTTTGATTTGTTGAAATTTGTATAGACAGAAATATAAAATTATGACTGAGGTTAACTCAGTGACATTAATAAATGTAGTCTCTTCACTTATTTATTTTTAAAATGTGTTTTAGTTTAGAATTATTGTTCTGATCACACAAACTTTCACATGAGCCTCTGTTTTCTTTATTTGATTCAGATCAAGCTTCTTTGAAATGGTATTTTAAGAGTTAATGAGTTTGTTTGTGTTTTTAAAGTTTAAGACATGCATCTCGGACATAAGTAGAATGGAGAATGAGGTATCACCAACACTCTTTTCTATCCTGAAGGGTATTTTCATATTGCTGCAGGGAGACACTGGGTTTCCAAATGAAAACTGAGAAATCCAGTTTGTCATTGGAGTGTTGTCTTTCTAAGTATTTGTTTGGAGTGGACAATCATTTGTCTGTTTTAACCGCATTTTATCAGCTAATTATCCAGGTATAAAGCTTTGGTTTTTGTTCTGATAAATGATGTCATATGAATGCATTCTTAGCATCTTTTCATTATTTTGAAATGTGATGAGATGGGGAAGAAAATAAAGTCCATTTCCTTTTTTCATGCAACCAATTTTAATGTCAATTTATGATGTCTTTAAGGTTTTATATACTTGGTTTTAAGTAGCCAAAGTTTAATAAGACTAGATTTTTCACATTTCTTTAAATGCGTTTATGATGAATACCATGGATGTAAAATAATTTTAGCAAAACAAATCTCTGACAGTTTCAAAGCCTACTATTAATCTGGGGTATACTAGTAGGAGTATAGACAAAGTGGTCCATCTGGATAGGATTATCATTTAACTTTGAAAATTACCTTTTAATTGGGCAAAAAAAAGTAGTCTGAGGTCTGAAATACCATCAAGCTAGCATCCAGATAGCTGGCACATGGAATATTGTATTTTATACCTTTG
The DNA here is from genome assembly GCF_016433145.1 of Gracilinanus agilis. Taxonomy (NCBI): domain Eukaryota; kingdom Metazoa; phylum Chordata; class Mammalia; order Didelphimorphia; family Didelphidae; genus Gracilinanus; species Gracilinanus agilis. The sequence goes on from NC_058134.1 coordinate 32,484,051, forward strand.
GATCTCAAAGACCTTATTTTATCTACCTTCAGTATGTTGTCTTAAAAACTTTAATAATGCAATTATATTTGTGTCTGAAATGAATGAATGGTTTCCAATGGTGTTTTTCATTCTTGGAGATACTTAGTTATCTTTCCTTTTTCTTCCATCTTCAGATGATCTGTCTGTCTTTAGAACATTTCTCTTTTAATGAGAAAAAGAATTCTGTTTTGTCCCGTTAAAAATGAACCGTGACGATAGTTTAGTAATAAAGATTTTCCATGAGCTTATCCTACGTTCTATTTTTAGAGATCATGTCTGAGCATCACGAATGTGCAACATGGGTGGGCTGGCATAGTTAGGACCCCTGCCCATGTTTTTATGCGTATGCTTTCTAAGGCTATAATGACTAAAATAGACAAGGTACCATTTCCTATTACCCTTTCATCAAGAATGTCTTCAATAGTGAGACGTGAACATGTTGAATGATTGGAAAGAATTTTTATAATTACAATAGCACATGGCCCAAGGCAGCCTTTACCAGACTTGAAAGAACTTGTACTGATATAATAAAGTAATGCAAATAAAAAGTGGTTTCTGTACTTCTGAGCAATTTGCAAAATATGTTTTTGTTTCAATTCATTTCATTCATTAAACAAAGCAAACTTTAGAAAATCACAATGAAAACATGCCACTTGGACCAATTAATTAGGAAATTATTGTTCCCTCAGGTGAATACATAATTCTTATTAATTCTAACTGGTATAAAGGCCTGAAATTGTGGGGAGTCTTTTCAGTTGAAGGATTATAGAGTAATTTATGCTAATAGCCAACCCATTTAGGTTTAATAAGAAATATTTATCTATATATGTAATGGGTGCTCTGTATGTGTAACTGGGGCAAATGAAAGTGTTTATTTGCCAAACGAAGTTGCTTTTCTGCCCTTTCTTTATGCCAATGATTTCCATTGCAAGCAATCATATAAATTCATGTTTCCAGACCGAGTATTTTGTTAAGCACTTATTCTTTACTGCCATCAGAAACAGCACAAATTGGGGTTCTGTTTAGGATGTTGGCTTTCTGTATTTTAACCTTTCCTACTTCTACCATTTTAACATGTGGATGTTTCCTTTAAATTTCTTCTTTCCATGATTAATTCTAATTCCTTAAAGCTAGATCTAAAATGAAATGTAGGGGGATAATGGCTGTCTTCTTGTAAATTAAGGAGATGTCATTGGGAGAAGAGATTATGATTGTTATGATTAAGCCATGATGTTTCACATGTTTTGACTTATCCAGGAAAAATGGATAAAAATTTCAAAGAAGCCAAATTAGATATGATATGGTAAGTGAGGGTGGGAATGAGAATCTTCCTAACAATTAGAAGTAACCAAACATAAAACTGCCTGCCTATTAGCAGGTTCCCATTCCTTGAAGATCATCAAAGAAAGGCAGGGAAAACACTTGCTAGGTAGATCTCATTGAGGCTTTCTTTCCCTTATTAATTGGACAAAACAGAAGAATGAAATCTCTTCCAGTTTTCACATTCTGTAGTTGTGTTGAAAATTCCCATTGCTTAAACACATGATCTTCAAAAGTTTTTGTAACCAAAAAAATCATCACCATGGGGTGAACTTGGAGCCTTTCTGCAAAATTAACGATTTCAGTCATTAGTTAACAGACATATCACTGGGCACCGACTCAAAGATTTTTAAGCCAAAAACTTCTTCCAAAAGTTTATATCCTAATACTTTTGCCTTTCTTGTTTTCTTATGTCTATCTTCCTCAGTCATATATTTTGTAAGACCCTCTCCTGCTCTACTGTCTTCTTTCCATGGGCCCTCTGGAATTCCTAATCTATGATCAATAAATTTCCCTTTTTATTGAAAACTTCTTTCGCATCCCTTTCGTCTTCTTATATTCCCCAAAACATGCATCTCCCCAAAAGAAGGGCAGAGATTAGTGTTAATTTTGTCTTTGTTGAATTTTGAATTTACGATTGTTAAGTTCTTATGCTAATGTAGTCTTATTTTAATATTAAAATCAGATTAATTCCCACTTTCATTTTTCTAGTTGGTTTCTAAGTCTCCGTAGTCAATAATAACTAGTATATAGAGATAACTCCAAGTTTGCAGTATTCCTTATAAACCTTATCTCATTTGAATCTCACAACAACTCTATTAATAATACTTAAGATATTATTATATATCCCTAGCTTACAAATAAGGGAATTGAATGTCAGGAGAAATATGACTTTTACATATATAACATATGCCTGTCATTTAGGCAATTGTGTGGAAGTTTGTTAGTTATATAATGATTTTACTTATTAGGCTGTTAGGTGGTTCAGTAGGTAAAGCACCAGATCTGGAATCAGGAAGAGGTGAATTAAAATAATGTCTTAGACACACTGTCTAACTGCATGACCCTGAGAAAGTCACTTTACCTGTCTGCCTCAGTTTCCTCATCTGTAAAATGGAAATAACCTACTTCCCAGGAATGTTGTACAAATAAAACGAGATATTTATAAAGTACTTTATTAGCCTTAAAAGACTATATAAATGCTAGTCATTATTGTTTTATCTTTTTTATTATTATTAAAAGGTTAAAAATTATTCTCTGGAAAGTTTGTTGTTGTTTTGAATTATCCTAAGAATAGTCATTAATCAAGTGATTAATTAGGAATCATTCATTAAGCACTTATTATGTGCCAGCCATTGTGATAGGTGTTGGGAACTTAAAAAATAATTAAATAAAAATGAGACTTCTCTGTAGCTGGGAGGATTGCTATGCATTTTACAAAAGGAGGAAAGTAAGACTATGGTGTGTTGGCACTTATATCTGACATGTTACTGATAGGTAACAATTCAAACCCCAAACTGAATAGAAGCAAGAGATCAGGACTTTTAGTATCATGAAACATTGCCAAATTGCAGAAGCCCATCTTTTTTAATACCATTTTAAAAATAATTTAATTTTTAATGTAATTCATTAATAATTTAATTTTTAATACCATTATTTTCATGATATAAAGCAAAGTATATAATAATCTTAAATGAAGGAAAAAAGGGACAGGGGAACATATATATACCTAATTTTCTATGACTAACATTTGTCTAGTGCTGTAAGCTTTTCAGAGCTTTTCAGAACTCATGTGTGAACATTATATGCATATGTATGTAAATTTGGTTTTCATAAAAGCTCTCTGAGACAAGTGGCATTATTGTGTCCATTTCACTGATGAAGAAACTCAGAGCTTCATAGAAGAGGTGAAACCTGAATCACAGAGCCAATAATTTTTATAGAGCAATTTGATACCACAACCAGCAAGGTAGTCACCAGGTTACCTAATATCACAAAAGCATTGGCAAATATGCTCTGGTGAGAGTCTAGGGTTAGCTTTTCAATTCACAATTTTGTTGATTTGACACCCTTGTGTGACTATAATCCCGAATCCATAAATAAAGCTGATAATAGGAAACGTGCCCTTCTCGTTTTTTCCTATGTTCAAAGATTTTTATTTCTGGAAGCCTTTTCTTCCATACAGATTCTTGTAATATAATTTCTACAATAGCTCTATGCTGTCCTTAAGTTTTTTTTCTCCTTAAACATATATGTTTTGCCACTATTCAAAGAAAGTTTCTGTTATTGTCATTAAGTTTTTTTTCCTGCCCCCAAAACCTGGCAAGTATAATACAACCCTAATGGCGTCTGAATGTATTTTCTTTCTTTTTTTTTAATATTCTCCTGCCTTAAAATGTTTAATTCACCTATTTCCCAACTTGACAATATATTTGAGGCAAAAAAGAAAGTTAAAAATTGATCTTACCCAAGTTACCAATTGGGGGAAAATGTGGACCAGAACTTAGATAATCTAAATTCAAAGTCTAATTCTTTATCCATGGGGGTCATAATTGTATGAAAGGAGGGCAAGCAAATATTTCTTCTAAACAATATGCTTAATTCAAGAGCGACCTAGTTTAGGGCAATTTAGGATAATGGAATAAAAAAACCACCTTATCTTTTAAATTCTAAATACATATTAATTTATTATTATAATATACTATATATAATATACTATAATGTAAGATACTGTATGGTATCTTTTAAAAAACATTTATACTACTAGTCAAAGGCCACATTTTTGTAAATGAAATATGGTCTATCAGGTTTTTTTTTATAATCATTATTGATCCCAATGATTTTTAACATTTTTTGCCATTTTGGGGGGCAACGTTTCTTAATTTGTAATTATTCATTAAAGAAATTAAAAGAGTGGGTCAGAGAAAGTAAAAGCCTCTCACCATATGTAAGCTGGCTATTCCTTTACCAGACCTCCACCAAGTTCCAGAGCTGTCCCCACAAACTCCTTTTGTCTCCCAGGTCCATTCTCCCTATTTTATTTATTAGACACGTTAACTTTAACAAATCATGCAGCTTCTCTGGGCATGTTTCCTCACTTAGAAAATATTATTTGACTCACTGATCTCTAAAATGTCTTCTAGCTTTAATCCTGTACTCCCATGAGCTTACATTCTATGAACTAAAGCCCATGAACCTAGAAAATGATGTGCATGCTTCTCAGAATACGTCAGTGTGTTTTCTTCAAAACCAGAGTAGCTGCATTTTCTCCTCCAAGAGATAACACATGGAGGAGAGAGTTTTGTGTTACCTGCATCTACCCACTATCTTGGATTCTCTTTATGTACATGAGGGTATCTCCTATTAGAATGAAAGTTTCCTGAGGGCAGAAGCTCTTATTTCTTTTTTCCTTTGAATACTCAATGTTTGGTTTAACATTTGGCACAGAGTGAGTGATCCACAAATCCTTTTTTGATTAGTTTATTGATTGATAAAAGTTATCACTCTGTAGTGAACTACCTCTTCTTTGTTTTTTAATTTTTTTAAACCCTTAACTTCTGTGTATTGGCTCCTAGGTGGAAGAGTGGTAAGGGTGGGCAATGGGGGTCAAGTGACTTGCCCAGGGGCACACAGCTGGGAAGTGGCTGAGGCCTGATTTGAACCCAGGACCTCCGGTCTCTAGGCCTGACTCTCAATCCAATGATCTACCCAGCTGCTCCCCTACCTCTTCTTCATAGGATCATATACTTTAGAATTAGAGAGGACTTTGGAAATTATCTGACTCCACCCCTCATTTGACAGATAAAGAAACAGATTCAGTGACTTGCTCAATGTTGTACAAATTGGTGGTAGAATCAGACTTTGAGCCTCAGGTTCCAAATATAATATTCTAAAACACCGTGCTCCCTTTAGAAACAAAACAAAACAAAACCCAAAAAGGAATATAAAAGCAAATACAAAGAAAAGGTACATTTTAAATTGTACACTCAGATAATTCACTAAACCTTAAATCTTCCCTTTTATAAAAAAGAAGAAAAAAGTAAAGTTAATGTCTATATCTGAGAAACAACAACTAGCAAATAGCATTTGGAGGTCCATAAAGTACTTCTACAAATATAAATTGATTTTATCGTCACACCAATTCTAAGAAGGAATGGAGGAAGGGAGGGAAGGAGAGAGGGAGAGAGGGACAAAGAGAGGAGCGGAGGAAGGGAAAAATGGAGAGATGAAGGAAAGAAAGAAGGAAGGAAGGAAAGGAAAGGAGGGAGGGAAAAAGTAAGAAAGGAAAAAATGGAGAGAGGGAGGAAGGAAGGAAAGAACAGAGAGAGGGAGGGAGAAAGGAAGGAAGGAAGGAAGGAAGGATTTTTTCAGTGCTTATTATGTGCCAGGCACTTTTCCAGGCTTTTACAAATATTGTCTCATTCGATCGTAACAACAACCAGAGGAAGGTGCTATTACTTTTTCCTCCTTTTACATTTGAGGAAATTGAGGCTGAGAGAGATTAAGCAATTTCACAGATTCACATAATGAGTTTCCAAGGGACTATTTGAACCCAGGTCTTCTGAATTTTAGTAAGAAAGGAACATCTAACTAGTCTTTTTATAATGCTTTAAAATTTCCGAGGCATTTTGCTTTTGCTATCTCGTCTGATCCTCCCAAAAGCCCTGTGAGCAGGTGCTTTTATTATCCTCATTTTCCCAGAGAGGTGGTGACTTGCCAAGTATCGTAGACCAGTATCAGAGGCAGAATTCAAACTTAGGTCTTCATTGTTCCAAGTTAAACATTCTATTCATTAAGCAACTTAGGTGCCTTTTAATGCTTCTTTCTTTCATGCTAGATGACTTTTGGGAAATCACTTTAGTGCTCTTTGTCTCTGATATATCATATTTAAATTTCATAAAATAATGTGGGAATATGGGAACCTACAACTCTCTCATTGGGATCAGAAGGCATCAGGTATGTGTTCCTGCTTTGTGAAGTCTGAAAGCCTCTGTATCTCCTCAGACCTTCCTGTCTTTTGAGATTATTTTTAAAGGGAAAAGACTGTTTTAGTCTATTTTGAAAGACTAGTAAAGTCAGTGACTCTACCCGTAAATCTACTCCTATAGCTTCTTCCAGAAATTTAAACATTCTGAGGCTTATTTATCTTAAAAGAAAAATCCTTCTACCTTTGGAATCTATCACCAACAGATGTGTCTACACGTGTTAGGGGAGTGAAGTAGAAAGTTGATTTAATTTTCTAGATAATTTAAGCTTAAAAAAAAAAAAACAAAAAGAAAAACAACCCTGCACCTTATTCATGCAGATATTTTAGAACTAAGAAGCACTAGGGACTGAATTCCCCAGATAATGTATTTCTTTTCTTTTTTTTTTAAATCCTTACCTTCTGAGAGAAAATTATTTTCCATTTTTTAAAAGTTATATTGAAAAAAAGAGAAAAAGCATCAATAAAACTTTAATATTGTTTTTAAAAGAAAAAATAAATCTTTATGCTCTGACTTAGAACCAATGGTATATATTGATTCTAAGGCTGAAGAGTGATTCTAAGGGCTAAACAGTAGGGGTTAAGTGAGGCCAGTTTTGAACCCAAGAACCTCTCATCTCCAGATAACATAATTTTGAAAAATTGCTGTTTGATTTATTTAGCTTTTGAGTTATTCGGTATGATGGAATTGAGATGGCCTAAATCTTAGCTGGGCCACACCTTGAGACCTAAGGAGGCAAAGTAATAATGATAGTTGGCATTATATTATGCTTTAATATTTGTATGCATTACAATATTTAATCCATTCAATAATCCTATGATATAGGTGCTGTTATTTGTAATGACCGATGAAAAATTGAGGCAGAGGCTAAGTGAATTTCACAGGGTCAAGGTAAGTACCTGAGGCAGGATTTGAACTCTGGTCTTTTAATACTCTATCTACTATACTATGATAGCAAAAATTAATTTTGGACCTGGAGGCCTGGAGATACCTGGATTTGAAACCAGTTTATGATACTTGCCAGCTGAGTAATTGTAAGCAAGTCAATTAACTTCAGATAACTTATCTTTAAAATATGGGAAATGATTACTATCTGGATCAAATATATATATATATAAATATTTGAGGCTGAATTTTTTTTGCTCCAAGTCCAATACTCTATCCATTGAGCTACCCCCTGCCTTTTAATACTGTTTCTATCTTGCTAGATAGCTTTTTGGGAAATCCCTTCAGTGCTCTGCCTCAGTTTCATCATGCTTAAATTGAATACACACACCTATCTGAAAATTGTAAATTATAAAATAATGGTCACTTATCATCATAAAGAACCTCGAAGTAGAAGGGAAGTCTAGTTTAGTTCTAAAAGTCAGCCTAACAATGATGGCAATGTGAGTTATTGATCCATGCCCAGAAATGTGCTGGGAAATATTTAACCACCAGCTCTCTTTAAAAAATATGCACTCAATATGTATGTATGTACTATATAATTATCTATGTATGTATTTAATTATGCAATTTTGTAATTAACTATGTAATTAACATTTCCTCCATCAATTTCTTAAGTCTAGACAATCAACAAAATAATAAATCATGCCTGATCTATACTCTTTATTAGCATGAACTATTTCTAGGACACCCCTACCCTGGTTCCAAATCTCTGATGTCTGGCTTGTATCTTTTATTATCCCTTTCTTCCTTTTCTCTGATCCTCCCATTTAACAGGTGGACTTTTGCTACAATGAAGTAGGAAGGAGATTATACATATTGGCCCCTGGGATTTGTGGAAATGGAGAGGCATTAGCAAATAGAGCACCCTTTAGTAAATAAAGTTCCCAAAGCAGGCTTCTCTTGTCTCTTTTCCAAACCTTGCGGAATTTAAACAAGGCTCCTGACTTTTCAGCTGTGTTCTGGTGAGCAGCAATGACCTATAGATGGCAGAATCTCTCCAGCTCTGAAGGGTCTTGGACTGCTTTCTCCACTGTATTTATTAAGTAATTGCACAAAAATGTGTCTAGAAATAGTTTCCAGGGAAATCAACACAAATCATGTTTTTCTTATATTGTATCCAACACGGAGGATGTTACAGATTATTTGAATTTAATGTTTTTGCTTGCCCTTCCTTGAAAAAAAAAACAAAAACAAAAAAACAAAAACCTAACTCATAGACTCATTCAGTCCTTTATGTGAAAGTTCAACATATTCTGATGAAAATAAAATCTTGTATTTCTTCTTTGGCAATTCTTGTTCCTTGCACCAATTTTCTATTTCATATGCAGTTCAATAAAGGCAGATAAGGAGTCTGCATGACTTTGTACCTAGGTTAGCACAGCCAGGGTTTTATAATGAAAGTACTGATTGTTGGCAAGGAATGAATTTTCAAAATGTTTCTTCCCTCCCTTGTACTCACAAAGAAATGCTGAATTGTAATTACTTGATGTCTCTGAAGTGATCAAAACCTTTTATTTCAATCATAATAAAAGTTATATGAACAACAAGAATAATATTTTTTCACGCATTTAAAAAGTTCAGACATTCAAATTCAAAAGTGAAGGAACTTGCTCCATTGTTATGGATAGATATCTATACCTTTTACCCTTAGAGAGTCATCTAGGACACTAACAAGTTAATTCACTTGCCAAGGTAATATAGCTAATATGTAAGAGTCAGAAATTGTAGCCAAGTCTCCCATGGATGCTGGGTCTCCAGAATCCATGTCCCCAGCCCCTAGGGAATATAATCTACTCATTTTTGGCATTCCCACCTCAGGGGCCAGATCTTTCAATTGGTAACTGAGTCAGAGGTAACTACTTTCCCAGAGGGAAAATTTTTCTAAATCATAATTGATTAGAGAAAGGCAATTCATAACAGCTCTGAGAGCTCTGAGCTCTCAGACTGGCTAAAATGATAAAAGGGCCAAGTGACAAATATTGGAGGGAATATGGAAAAATAGGGGCATTAATACATTGCTGGTGGAACTGTGAACTGATTCCTCCATTTTAGAGAACAATCTGGAATTATAATCAAATACTTATAAAAATGTTGTACCTTTTGACCCAGTAATACTACTATTAATTAGGTTTATTTCCTCAGGTGATCAAGAAAAAAGGAAAGAAAGTTTTCTAAAATATTTATAGCAATTCTTTTTGTAGTGGCAAAAAAGTGGAAATTGAAGGGATGGCCATCAATTGGGAAATTCCTGAACAAATTGTAGTATATGGTTGTAATGGAATACTTTCATGCCATAAGAAATGACAAACAAAATGATCCCAAACAAACCTTGAAAGACCTAAATGTAGTTATGTAAAGTGAAGTTAGTAAAGGAGGAGAATGTTGTACATTGTAACAACAATAATGAATTATGATCAAGTATGAATGACTCAATTATTATCAGGAAGGCAAGGATCCAAGACAACTACAAAGCACTTATGATGAAAAAGGAGATCCAGCATCATAGAAAATACAGTCTGAATAAAGATTAAATTCACCACTTCTACACTTCTGCAGCAATTCAGAATAGCACCATCCGTGCTGCTAGAATGCACATTGAATTATACCATTCTTCACTTTATTTTTATCTCATGTAAGCATTATGTATTTTGTTTTACAACATGGCAAACAGGAAAGTATATATCATAGGATAATATATGTACAACCTATATCATTTTACTTAATTTCTTGGGGAGGAGTAAGGGATGAGAGGGGAAAAAAAGAATGAGACAGATTTTTGGACATGGCTAACATGAGAATGTATTTCTACTGCATAAGCATATTTATTATAATTTTACATAGTTATAACAATCATATAAATATGATTTATGTTATATGTTATATTCTATTTTATATAAAACAAATAAAAATAAGTGGTAACCAAAAATAAGTGATAGATTCATTATGTGACTCCATAGATTATTATATTCCACTTGACTTTTATTTATAAATTTTATTTTTTCAACATTTTAAAATGTATTTATTTAATTAATTTAGAGTATTTTTCCATTGTTATATTTTTAAATACAATTTTAAAGAAATGATCTGATTGTTTTTTAATGGTGAATAACAGGGAGAAAATGGAAAATAGCCCTAGAGTCTAAAATTGTTGACATAATTTCATTCCCTCCAATAAAAAAGGGTAACATGTGAAACAGCTGTTGATGGGGCAGCATCACATGTGACTGCCACGCCTGAGCTGTACAATCCTGTGTATCTTTATTTAGCTGTCATTTTAATACTCTCAAGAAACAGAGCTTTTGGAAGGGAGTCACAAGTTCCTAAAGTTTTATGGTCATTCCAATTTGATTACATAACATTAGAAGGAGACACACACCACTGGCTAGGCTAAATAAGTGACATGACAGACCCATTAGATGCACTATATATAACCACCGGCATTGAGAAGTGACTTTGTGAAGCCTACCAGGGGAGGCCATGCTCTTGCTTTGCTTACTGAAGCCTGTCTCATTTAATTTTAAGCAGAACTTCTTTCAAAAGGCAAACATCGAGCCATAGAATCTTCCCATGTAAACAGGCTCTTGGTATGTAGAGTCAAACTAGAATGTGAATGCATCCCCAAAGAGGAAAACAGGAATATTTCCCATCATTGCAAATTTAGTCACCCACCCTTCAGTGGTTTCTGCAGAGATTCTTGAACAATCAACTTGTCATTTTTGCTTTTTGTGTTCACTTAAGAGAGGAAGATCCATATTGAGTATATAGTTATAACCTCTAGACCTTTAGACAACATTTAAATACAGATTCATTTCATGCCCCCCAAAACCTCTTGAGTACCCATAGCCAAAATTTTGGCCATTTTGGATTGAATTATTTGGCTTCTAACCTCATCATTTATTTTTTACTAATTAAAATACTAATTAAATTATTACCAATCTACTAATTGATTACTAATTAATTACTAATTAAAATTGCTGATTGTCTGAGTGAAATGAGAGCCAGGTCTAGAGATGAGAAGTTCTGCATTTAAATCTGGCCTTCCTAGCTGTGTGAACTTGGACAAATCACTTAACCTCATTTCCCTAATCCTTACCATTCTTCTGCCTTGAAACCAATACTTAGTACTGATTCTTAAAAAAAAATATACATATATACGTATATATATATATATATGTATATATAAATGTAATTAGTTTAGAAGATTTTTCCATGGCTACTTAGTATATTGATTCTAAGACAGAAGTTCAAGGTTTTAAAAATAATCCCTAGTTACTATTGACTTCTTAACTGAAAAATCCAATCACTGTACTCATCCCTTGTGCTTCTTCGTCTCTCCTTAATATTTGACATTGCTGAGCACCTTCTCCACTTGAATGAGTTCTCCTTTCTGAGTTTTATGACTCTGATTTCTTGATTCTCTTCATACCTATCTGACTGCCTTTTCTTGAGGTCCTTTTCTAGTTCATCATGAATTCTGGTCTTTAATTGTGGCTGTATTTCCAACTATCTTTTGGGTTTTCTTCTCTTCTTTTCCTCTTTTCTTTCTCTCTTAATAACCTCATTAGCTTCTGCAGCTTGAATGATTACTCCTATGCAGATGACAAACAGATAGATAGAAATATTGATAGAGATAGGGAGATGAAGAGTGAGATAGAGGTAAGGGGAGATATGATATTAATACAGATATCTAGGCATAGTCCCTCTGCTGAGTTATTGTTTCATACTTTATACCTGCCTAAGGAATATATATTTTGGGATATCCTGTAGTCACTTCAAACATAACATGTCCAGAACACCTCATTGACTTTCTCTTAAAATCTATTCCTTCTCTGAACTTCTCTTTTTCTTTTAAGGGTGCTATTATTCATCTGTTCCCTAAATTAGGTAACAAAGTCTTACTCATTTTTCTACTCTGCTTTTCCCCACATATCCAACCAGTTTCCTAAGCTTGTGTTAGTTTCTACTTTCTATGTAGCTCCTTCCCACCAATGAAACATGTATCACTTTAGCTCAGATCCTCATACCTTTCACCTTACCTTTAACAATATCCTTCTATTTGTTCATTCTGCCTTGTCTCCCCCTTGTCTGTCCATCTTCAAAAAGGTGCCAAAGTGGTATTCCGAAAGAACAAGTTTGATTCCTGACCTCCCACCCTCTACCAGCATTGTTACCCCTTTCTCTTCCCTCCCTCCCTTTCTTTCTGTCTTCTTCCTCTCTTTACTTCCTTTCTGCCTTTGTATCTCTATAACTTAGTATAATACTTAAGAAATACAACGCATTTGATAAATATAATTTGATTGTTTCGATAAGGAATCAGGATATTTAGATTCTAGTCTTGGCTCTGCCATTCTGTGTATGCCTTTGGAAAAAAATCAACAAATCCATCATATCTCTGTGACTCAGTTGCATCATCTGTGAAATGAGGAAATTTGGATTATATGATCACTAAGGTCACTTCTTGAAAAAACATTTTGCTATTTTATCAGTAAAAAATCATAATCTTTAAACTAGGAATTTCTATAATGTGTAATTATGCATCATTTCAAACCAACAGTCCCCTATCCCTCATATTTTTTAAAAATAATTGACTTCATAAGGTATTTTTTCTCACAGAGTTTATAGCTATAAGTTTAAGTTCATCCCCAAACAAGCCATTTTAAGCACCACATTGAAATACAGTTTTTGTAGGGATTAAAATGACTTCATCACAAAACCAAGCAAGTCAAGAAAAGACTATTAACAATTAAAAGCTAATTCTCTAGATTTAGATATAAATTTGATAAAACTTTTGCTTTTCAAAAAAAATCATACATCCCTTTAATCTTTTGAAATGTTCATTTTTAAAGAAGAAATAAAAAGAAACATATTCCTCATATAAAATAATTTAAAATGCTTATAAAATTCCATTTTTGGATATATTAGGTATTTTCCTATTTATTGATTAATTTTTTAAAAAGGAAGTGAAAATCGTATACTTTACCTTGCACTCAGACTTCATCATTTCTTTCTTTGGAAATAGCATTTTCATCCTGAGGCCCAGGAACTACCTAATATCATTATATTTATCAAAATTAATTCTTTCACAGCTGATCATTGTTACAAAATTGCTCTTACTATATACAATGATCTCCTGGTTCTGCTCACTTCACTCAGTATTGGTTCATATAAGTTTTCATGTGTTTTTTTTTCTGAAACTATCTTGTTTATCATTTCTTTAGCATAATAGTATTCCATCACAATCACATGCCACAACTTGTTCAGTCATTCATTCCTCAATTGATGAATATCCTCTCCTTTTCCAACTCTTTGCAATTTTTTTTAATTTTAAACCCTTAACTTCTGTGTATTGACTTATAGGTGGAAGAGTGGTAAGGGTAGGCAATGAGGGTCAAGTGACTTGCCCAGGGTCACACAGCTGGGAAATGTCTGAGGCCGGATTTGAACCTAGGACCTCTTGTCTCTAGGCCTGGCTCTCAATCCACTGAGCTACCCAGTTGCCCCCTCTCTTTGCAATTTTAAAAACCTACTTCTATAAATGTTTTTTGTACAAAAAGGTTCTTTTTCTTTTTCTCTGATATCTTTGGGATAAATACCTACTTGGGATATTGCTGAGTCAAAGGGTTTGCATAGTTTTATTCTCCTTTGGGCACATTTTAAATTTGTTCTCTAAAATAGTTAGGCCAATTCAAATTGAAAACATGAGGCAAAAGAGAGCCTATTTTTCCATATCCCCTCCAGCATTTTTTCATTTTCCTTTTCTATCATGTAAATCAGTCTGATAGTCATCTGTAAAATGTGACCTCAGAGTTGTTTTAATTTACCTTTCTCGATCAATAGTGATTCAGAGCATTTTTTTCAGGAGACTTTAGATAGCTTTGGTTTCTTCTGAAAATTGCCCTTTCAGATCTTTTACTATTCATCACTTAAGAAATGGTTTTTGTTTTTCATAAATTGAAGTTAATTCCCTATACCTTTGAGTAATGAGGCCTTTATCACAGAAACAGTATTTTTTTAATATTATTTCACTGTCTATGGTGCTTTCTAGTAAAATGTAATTTGCCTGATTATCTCTTTTAATGGGGTCTATTTTTGCTTTGTCTGAGATCATGATTGTTACCCTAAGCTTTTTTACTTCAGTTAGAACATAATAGATTCATTACCTTATTTTAACTCTCTGTGTGTCTTTCCATTTCCAGTGTTTCTTGTAAATAATATATAGTTGGAATTTGGTTTCAAATACATTCTGCTCTCCACTTCCATTTTATGGGTGAATTCATCCCAATCACATTCACAGTTATGTTTACTAACTGTATTTTGTTCTGTCTTATTTTCTTATTTAACGTCTCCACTTTTCCCCCTGAACTTTCTCAAAAGATTACTTTGCTTCTGACCTATCTCCCTTAATCTGCCATTCCTTTTACCACTGCTCTCTTTTCTATTAACCACTTTCTCTCTTCCTACTCCCCATCCATAGATTTGTATACTCAACTAATAGTATATATAAATATATTTTTCTTACCTCTTTGAACTATTCTGATGAGACTGACATTCAAACATTGTCCTCAGCCCCTATTATTTTCCCTTCTTCTGTAAAAGCTCTTCTTTGCATGACTTATTTTTGTAAGATAATTTCACCCAATTCTTGCTTTCTCTTTTCTCATGCATTCCTCATTATCACCTCTTAATTTTTTGAGGTTTTCTGAATATAATTGATTTACACCCATTCCCTTTGTCTATATAGTCCCATTCTTATTGACCTTATAATGATAAAGTTCTGAGGAATTACATGTATCATCTCAAAAAAGAATGTAAATAATTTAACATTATTTATTCTTACACATGTACAATCTATATCATATTACATGCCATTTTAGGGAGGGGCCAAGGGTACAGGGTAGTAAGGAGAGATATGGATTATAAAATGTTAGAAAATGGTAATTCAAATTAAAAAATATTATTGAATTTCTCATGATATTTCTCTTATATTTACATTTTTATGCTTCTCTTGAGTCTTGGATTTGAATGTCAAATTTTCTATTCAGCTCTATCTTTTTATAAGGAATGCTGGGAAGTCCTCTATTTCATTAAATGCCTTTTTTCCACCATAGAATTGTTGACAGGATAGGTTATTCTTAATTGTAAACCTAGTTCCCTTTCCTTCCAGAATATTATCTTCCAAGCCCTCTCCTCCTTTAATTTCAAAGCCTCTAAATTGTGTATGACTATGTTGGTGGCTCCATGATAGTTCAATTATTTCAAACTACTTACGATATTTTTGTCTTGACCTAGAAGCTCTAGAATATGTCTATAATATTACTGGGAGGAATTAATTTCAGGATATTTTTCAGGCGGTGATCATTGAAATTTTTCAATTTCTATTTTACCCTCTGGATCTAAATTTTACAGGAATTTCCCTTGATAATTTCTTGAAATATGATGTCTAGTTTCTTTTTTTAAAAATGTGGCTTTTAGGTAGTGCAATAATTTTAAAATTTTTATTTCAGTCCATTTTTGTGGTCAGTTGTTTTTCTAATGACATTTTACATTTGTTTCATTCTTTTGACGTTTTTTTTATTTCTTGGTGGACTCAGTAGCTTCCACTTGCCATATTCTAGTTTGTAAGGAATTATTTTCTTCAGTGATTTTTATAATAACTTTTTTCCCTTTTGGTTTATTCAGCTTTTTAAGAAATTCTTCAGTTAATTTTTGTGCCTCTTGTGCCATTTGGCCAATTCTATTTTTTTAATAATTTTTTTTAAGTCAGCATCTTTTTTGTGCCTCTTTAACAAGCTTTTTATTCTCTTATGATATTTTCCTGCATCACATTTCTTTTCTTATTTTTTTCATTTAGCATTCTTATCTCTTTCTTTAAATCTTCAAGGAAACTTCATTGACCTTGTGTTCAATTACATTTTTTCTTTGAGACTTTGCTTGTAGATATTTTTATGTTGTTGTCTTCTTTTGAGTTTATGCCTTATTCTTCCCTGTCTTCGTAGTACCTTTTTATGTTCAAGCTCTTTAATTGTGTGTTATTTTAAATTTTCCACTGTATTTCTTTATTTTGAACTTCATGTTTAAGTTGGACTCTGCTCACCTGGGTGAGGTGGGAAGGAACTTTTCCAAGCTCTAGGATTTTTTCAGAATGTTATTTTTGGAGTTAGTTCTGGGGGTCTGAAAGTTTTTGATGCTTTCAAGTTTATTCTGAGAGAAGTATAGTTACTGAACTCCTGATTTGTGCTCTAGTTTTTCCCCAGAAAAGCCCTCTTCACTTCTGTAGCCACAAGCACTAGAACTCCTCTCTACCTTGGAATTGTGGCTAGGACACCTTGTTCTCTTTTACCAACCACAAATGGTCCTCTCCACCCTGACATTGTGACCTAGCACTATATATGGGCAATAGAGTTGCTAAAAAGTGACAACTCTTTCATTGAGTGCCAGAAAAGAGTCTTCTACAAAAGACTTTCTAGCCAGAACTCTTTCTAGCCAGTTGTCTTATCCCCTTATTGTCTCTGAGCTGAGAATCCCAGAAATTGCTACTATTGCTGTTACTACCTGTGAGATTCACTGCAGTGTTGCTGTTGTGTTTCTTCTGGGTCAGTGTCCATACCAGTGTCCTGGATCAATTAATTTTGAGGACATTTCTCTTCTTCTATTTCTTAAAAAATGTTTTTCAAATGATATGATTTCCTAAAAGGGGAAGGGGAAGGATCTAGGAGAAACTCTAGATGATGTTAAAACAAATATAATCAAAATTTACTTTAATTAGGAACCTTCTATTGAGTGTTGTTAATTTAGTTTATTTCTTAATGCCAAAAATCAGTGATTTTAGCCTGGTACCTTTGCTGAGATTTCTGTTGAGAGGAGTCTGCTTTCAGTGAATCTGGTTAATAGAAATGCCATGATCTAGCTGCAGTTGAATGTAACTAAAATAAAACATCTTTGGCATTTCCTAACAAGACATGTAGTTTCTTGTAACTTTAAATTTTGCCTCATTTGGAATAGTCTATTTCTGTGGACTTCTATGTTTATTTGTTTGTTATGTCTATCTTTATTTTTTTTCAAAGCCCATTGCACACCTCAGGAGTTTCATGCCATATCACTGAAAATATCAGACAAATAGGCTGAATGGTATTCCATATTTATTCTTTTATCACCAAAGTGTACTGATTTTGAACAGAGCATTTTCTGTTGTTCACTTAATCTATTCTGTCAGAGCCATCTCAGATGTTGTCAAGAATTTAAGTTTGCAGACTGTGAAAATGCAAAATGTCAGAAATAATAAGTTCTGATTGCAATTTTGAAGAAAGTGCTTTATGTAATGTTGGTGTATTAGATTTAACTTGATTCAACTATAATTCACTAATTACAATTATTATTGTCTTAAATTTGACACAAAAGTGAAGGGAACAATTAATTTAGCATAATCAATGTCACCTTATAACTTAGAAGGCTTAATCTGTAACATTTAGTTAATAAACAAATATATAGTTTTCTTTGTGTATGTTTAGAATTTCTTGATACTATTAAGACAATTAATTTGCCTATCATCACTTGATTATTTTTTACTCAATTTGATTTTATTTTTAGTTCCAATTTCTCTTCCTCACCCAATGAGAATAGAGGAGAAATAAAAAACATTATCAGTATGTAGAGTTTTACGAATATAATTTCTGTATGAGTCATTTTCTGAGGCCAAAGAAGCAAGAAGCAAACACACACACACACACACACACACACACACACACACACACACACACACACACACACCCATATACTTCAATTTGTAGACTGAGTCCATTTGTACTCTCTATGTGGAGGAGAGCATATTTCATCCTGGTTCCTTTGAAATTGTGTGTGATTAATCATTTTGCTGATCAGTTACTAAGTCTTCCAGAATTTATCATCTTCCCAATACTGATGATCCTGCATAAATTATTCTCCTGGTTCTGCCCACTTCATTTTACATCAGTTCATATAAGTCCTTCTAGGTTACTCTGAAACAATCCCTTTCATACATTCTTAAAGAACAAGAGCATTCCATTGTTTTCTTAAGCCATAATTTGTTCAGCTACTCACTAAATAATAGAAATCTCCTAGTTTCAAAAGTATATGCTTTCACAAAAAGAGAATTATTGTTATGTCTATCATAAATCACTTTTGGTTTTAGATTGGATCTTCTTTTGTGTTTATGTTCTAAATAATGCCATATCTTTTTTCAAGTCTTTATTGTTTCAATTTTCTATTGGGCCCCCTAAAATTTTTATTTTTATGTTTGTTACCATGGTATTAAGTATCCTTAAGAAAATACCTCCAAGTCCAAAGGAATTTTGTGATTTCGGAAATACAAAATCCATGATTTATCTCAACATAATACAAATTTACATCAGTGAAATCCTCATCAAAGAACAACTACAAACTATCTATTCCTATTTCTCCAGTGCAATTCTCACCCAATCTTTTTTCCTGTATAAAATCTCATGTGAGTCTACTCAATATACTTTCATTTTCTTCATATTGAATGAATGCCAATAAATCATATGGGCTTAGTTTGGGAGCATATTCATAATAAAAAGGAAAAAAGTAAAAATAATCTAAAATGTGTTTTAATATTACCACATGTCAAGAAAGACTTAAAGATAACGTGTTAGCTAATTCATCCTCTACCCATCTATCTGAGATCTCCCCTTTTCTCTATTTACATTGTCAACCCATGATTCAGTCCCTCATAACTTTTTATGTCAACTATTTCAATAATCTGCTAATTAAGTTCCTTGCTTCCAGTCTCTTTGCTCTCCAATTTATTCTCTAAAATCATCATAAGAATCTTCCCAAAGCACACTTCTGATCATGGTACTCCTTTGTGTAAAGTCTGTATCTTAAAATTGTTTTTGCCATAACGTGATCTCTTCATCTTTAAATTCAAAGCAGTCTATAATCTAACTCCAAGTTTATTTAACATTACCTTCTTTATGTTTTCTTCATGAGAGCCAAATTAGTCTACTTACTTTATCTCATCTTCAGATCCCATCTCTCCTGCTTTTTTGATTTGGCATAGGTTACAGTCACCATGCTTGGAATATGCTGTCTCTTTGCTACTATTTCTTAAAGTCCTTAGCTCCCTTCAAAGCTCAGCTCAAATGCAAACCCTTACAAAAATTCTCTCTTCATCCTTAGAATGGCTAATGATAGATGACATTAGGATCGAGCTTGAAAAATGAAATGAGGAATACTTGTGTTGAAATCCTGTTTCAGATAATTATTAGCTGGTTGATGCTAGGAAACTAATCTCTCTAAGCCTCAGTTTTCTCACCTAAAATGGATATACCATTTAACATGCAGGGTTATTATGAATATCAAATGCATTACTTTGCAAACTTAAAGTGCTATATAAAACTATTGATGATGATGATGATTATTGATGATGATGATGGTGATGATGATGATGATGATGATGATGATGGTATTGAATAGATGGTCCATCCACTGACTCCAGAAGAATTAAAATTCTTTGAGCATATGAACTTATTATTGATTTTGTTTCCCAGGGAGTAGTACAGCATTTTTTGAAAACATACATCTTGATAAATGGTCAATTTGACCATAAGTTTTCAATTAAATAGTTGTTTGTCAGTGACCTACTGGGTGGTTTTAAAATGCAGAATTGTTTCAATAATTATGATAATTCACATTAATATAATATTATAGAGACAGGGAAGTGCTTTTTTTTCCAGAACAACCCTGTGAAACAGAGAAATAAGTATTTTACAAATGGGGGTAAGGACAGTCTTTGCGAATATGGAGTTTGACTTTTGCCAAACATATTTTAAATATCCAGACAGTAATATTTGTGTTCAGGTCTAAGTTTCTGAGGCTTATCTGGTATTATTTTTTTAATTTAGTAGAAGTATTTTAATTATTAAATAAATTAATATGGTCATTTGTATTTTTAGATGTAGCTTATAATAAAATTCTCTAAAACAAATTACGTTTCCTATAGCAATCTCATAGTATCTTTCACTACTGTGTCTTTTTTACTTGAAATCCAAACTTTCTGTTGTGTTCCCATTCAATACATTAACTTTTTTCATTGTTCTTATTGTTTTATGTTGTACAGATAAAAAGTAATATGAAGATGTCCCCCCTAATATTGGTGCAGTTTCTATCAAAATTCACATGTGTACTGTTCAGTGAAGGAATAGCTGAGGCATAACAATAACTAAAACCACATAGCCTATTCATTATGAATCCTGACCTAAAGTACTACCACCATCCCCTTCCAGAAGATGCTCATTAATAGGTATCTTCTAGATACCCTTTAGTGAAAGTGGAAGTAAGGAAATACATAATTCTGCCATCAAATGGAAAATAATCTTGTATATGTGGGAATGATATGGATTTGATGATGAGACAGCATCCAATAGTAACTTTGAGCTAGAATGTGAACCCAAAATAAAGATTCTTAAGTCCTCTTTATAGAATAATTTCTGTTACTGCTTTGTAGATCTTGCTTGCCCTCATCCTATCCCCTCTTTTTATATTGAGATTCACTCTTAAAAGTACTAATTCCTAACAGAGATAGAGAGGAAACAAATACTGACCCATAGCAGAAATGTTCCTGTGTTCCTGTCTCAGAATGTGTAGTTTTTGTTTAGTACATTACCACGTAGTACATTACCATATCTTACTCTCTGCTCCATAATTTTCCCCATATATTGCTAAATTTTATATTTGGTTCTATGTCTTCCTACCTTTCTGGATTTTATTTGCCCCCAGAACTTCTCATCCCCCTTTACCTGAAGCAGGATGCTATAGATGAGGATGCACCAGGCTAAATTAGAAGTCTAGGGCTTTCTAAGCAACAAATCTCTGTAGGTTATGCCCACTGTAAATTTCTCATCACCTACTGTGGAATATTTCTCTCTATCTATGACAGTATTCTTTACTAGAAATATCTTCCAAAGTTGAATCAGGAATTCTCCCTTTCTTTACCTATGTTTCAATCCTTCTTTTGGACATCTCACCTATTCTCCAATAAGCATTGCTCTTCCTACGAGACTACAGGAATTATTTCCCTTTCATTGTTTACCATAACCTTGATTATGGTACATTTCACGTTCCCCTCTATCTTTTTCCTTTTGTCGCACATTTTATGGGACATCATTCTACAGCCTCATTCCCAAAACAACCAAATAGAATGTTAATTTTCCTGGGTGGGGTTGTTACATGAATCCATGTGTTGCGTTAGCCCTATTCTTCCAATATCTCTTCTTTCATATAAAAATGAAATACATTAAAAATATGCTAATATGCTCATCTCAACTTTTAGAAAAACAATCTCTTAATTATCTCCTCCTTCTGCTCTGGTAAGTTAGACACTAGAGATCTTATGTTATCTATTTTACAGGTAAAGAAACATGAGCAGAGATTATGACTTGTCAATGTGAATTGTTGAATTGAACAAAAAACGTATCTATTATTCAGCACATTCCAAGTTATTTGTTAGCCATTGAGGATGCAAAGCAGAATCTCTCAGGCCTAGAGGAACATATTCTACATTGAGGGTTGAAATACTTATTTATATATTTTACCAAATTTATATGAAGCAGATATGTGATGACTTTGGGGATGAATGCACTAGCCACTGGAACCATCAAAAATGCCTAATGTAGAAGATAACCACTTGAACAGGTCTCTTAGGAAGCCAATGACTATCAAAGGCAGAGAAGGGACATTTCAGTCATGCTGGATAGCAAAGGACAGAAGCACAGAGATGAGGGATGGAGCATTGTATAAGAGGAAGAATCCTGTTAAAGAAAGCCAAAATGGTTGGTCCATAGAGCTTGTGAATGATAAATTATGTGTGTGTGTGTCCAAAATGAGCTCTTATATATAGTAGGCAGTATTCAAAGAAGGCCATAACTAGAGTCTAAGTTGTATGACCTTGTCAGAACTATAGGTTACCTATAGAAAGCTCAGATTCAGCGGGAAATTTTTAAAAAGGAATAAATCACTTTGACCTGTTGGGATTGGAGAAGCTTTGTAGAAGAGGCAACATTTGAGAACATTACAATTTCGTCCATTAAAACTCCCTAACACATGGAGCAGCAGCTGATATTTCTTACTGATATTTTTCACCATATTTTCTTATATTTTGACAATCTTCTTTTGTTTTTGTTTGAAGTTGTTTTCTACAATAACTTCCTACGTTCACAAATCACTAGTTGGCTATCAGAAAAATAACCTCCATGTTGGAGTAAAGCTAGCTATTTATTAAGTAAAGCATCTAGAACTAGAATGGGCTCTTACAAAATTAGCATATACACATATCTTTGTTTTTATTTTTTTCTTTGTCTGGCTTTTGGAAAGAAGAGGCATTTTATACTGGAACATGATCATTGCACCCCAAAGAGAACAGATTCAAGCTTTCTTTTGCTCCTAGTGAACATTTAGCTCCATTATCCTTTTTAGATATTTAAGAAGTAGAGCACATGACTAAGATCCTAGAGTCTCTGGTGAACTTGAAATGATGGTTATGGAGCTGCCATTGATCTAAGCATGAATTAATATACTGTAGATTATAGACCTTCTTTCCAAGAGATATTTGTCACCAGAGAATAGCCAGTTCCAATGCCACCCATTCCCACCTATATCCCTTTGAGCATTATCCCATCATGCTCTCAAGGCCATGGCACTAACTCCATATTTTCCCATTTCCATGGTAGTGCTCCCCTCCAATGGTGCAGGAAATTAAAAATTGACTGTCAATCCATGGATACCTCCAAGACTTCAGCTCTCCTGCTGGCTTGCTGAAGTAGCTACAGAGATCCTGCAGTGGCTTCACCCAAGCCTGTGAATGAGATAAAGGTCCAAGAGAAATTTGCACACATCATCCTAATAAAGATGGTTTTGAAAAGTCATTTGTGTTTGAATACTTTCTGTCACATTCAAACATAGTTAATAAAAATAGCAATAATAATAGTAGTTAATATTAAAATATCACTCATTATCTCCTAGTCACTTCTAAATGCTTTTCCATTATTATCTCATTTGATCCTCAGGATGATCCTGGGTGGTTGGTGCTATTATTATCTCTATTTTATAATTGAAAAAAAAAAAACCTCAAGTAGTACAAGTTAAATGACTTTTGTTATATAAATAAATGTACAGATGGAGGGAGAGAGATGGTAAACTAACTGGATACTACCACTGGTAATTGTGTGACAGCAGTGGAGTCCAGATATGTGGCTAGTGCAAGATCAACTGAGGTTTGCCACCTAGCTAGATGTTGTAACACCCCCCTCCTTTATAACTCTGCCCAGGCAGGATCCTTCAGGTCAATGGGTGGTATTCCTTCAGGTCCCACCTGGGGTTGATTGATGATAAATATTGGGCTCTATTAGCCTTGGTAATGGTTTATCTGACTGAGTGTCTCCCTTCCCAGAGAAGCTATGTAATAACCAATCCAGGAAGGTACTTGAATAGCTTATCTATTTTTTAGCAAGATGGAGTACTGAGAAATGGGTAGAGGAATTGGGAAACCCTAAACTAATTTGGTAATAGTAAACCCTCAGAGCTGTAGGCAGGTAATTGATTCCTGTTAGCTCCTCTGGCTCAGCTTGGCCACAGCCAAACCAGAGCAAGCAAGCTGCAGCTTGATGTCTTCAGCTTCTTCTTCCTGCTAGATGTTATGCCTATACAGCCTTCGGATCCACCCCTTTCCACCCTCTTCTTCTTCTCCTGCCCGCTTCCCAGATCCCTCCCAGGCCCTGGGATACCTAGACAACTACAGATGATTTGATTTCCTAAATAAATCCGAATCAGAAGAGTGATGGTCTGGGTACAGGTTGGCAATGCTAGTCAGATACAAGACAGGAGGATCTTGCAAGGTTGAGCCAAGCAAGTCACCAATCCCCAAAAGACCAGGATCCACAGATCTCAGGTCCAAGGGAAGTGAAAGGAACCAAAAGCCAGGGCTGCCAGGGTATTTATGCCCCCCTGGGCCAAATGCTTTCTCCCCTGTCCTCATGGCCCCTGGGAACATTCTAATATCCAGTGGTCCTCACCTTTCAATCAAGGGTGAGACTCTCTGCTCCCAGAGTTTCAATATAACACTTTCCAGTGCTACAAAATAAGTTTCTCAATCTAGATTTGAAATCAGGTCTTCCTGACTCCAGGTCCATCACTCTAAACATGCACACACATACACACAGAAGAGAAGGAGGAGGAAATGAGGAGAGAGGAGAGAAGAGAGAGACATGTAAGTTCATGAAGATCACCTTGGCATTCCTTTGACTTCTGAAGTAAGCAAACATGTGCTTTGATGCTCTCTCTGCCTCTCAGGAATCAATGATTTATTTACTTGTGCACATACTGTATGTGACACAGGAATGTTAATTCCCTTAGATTTGGTTTAGAGTTTACTTTGGGAAACAGAAACAACCATCTAGCTGTGTCTTTAAATGAAGTAGCTTGATGCCCTTTAAATTCTTGGCATCCAGAGGGGTTACAATAAATCTCTTAATCTCTTTGAGCATGTATCCTGCTCTAGACTGTTCACAGAGACTTATCCATGCATCCTTCATGTCCAATTTGTATTTCAATCTAACGATTATTTGAGCTTCAGGCTATTTGATTTTATTTACTCCTAGTAGGCTACATCCTAAGAAACACAAACACACCCACACATACATATATAAGAAAAAATATGACCATATTTGAGTTCCCTTTCAGATATTACCAAAAATTAATTGTGTTTAGGGAATAAAATTGCATGGGGAAGATTTTGATTAATACATAGCAAATATATTTCAACCTTTTCATTTTTCATAAGTGGAAAAAATGTGAAAGGGTGGCATATATTTGAATCGTGCAATCCACTAAACTTTGCTTTCTTATATAGTATTTGAAAAAGAGAGACAAAAGCCAAATGGTATCTATTGAAGATGCTCTCTTTCTTCCCTAAATCAACCATTTCCATCTGAGACTTTTCAGCTAAAATAGTGAGCAGAAAACAGTTTACTTCTGGGCTTGGGAAGAGATACTTTTGAGAGCATAACATATTCTAAAAAATCAGAAAGCCTTTAATTTTTTTTTAACATTTATTAATATTCATTTTTAACATGGTTACATGATTCATGCTCC
>NC_058134.1:32514464-32594453 GCF_016433145.1 Gracilinanus agilis
TTTTCTCTGTGTAGAAGCTGTCGAGTGTTAAAGACTTCTTTTTTTTGTTATTATTCTTTCTCTTCTGAATTTCCTGTAACTGGTTAGCCATCATTAGCCCAGCAGCTTCTCAGGTTTATCCTCGCTCTCAGTGTCTGTCTGAGATCTATTGGCTCCTGAGGACTGAGTTCTAGTTTTTTCCAAGGTCAAGCCGCCTGGTGGATTCCCTTGCTTGAACCTCTGCAGGAGGTTTCTTTACAAGTCTCAGGGAGCTACTTCCACAGTCGTATACCCGTCTGCACTGGTTCCCCACTTAGGCTTTAGTTCCTGGTTGTGTTTGCCTCCACCCACGCCTCTGCTCAGCCGGCACCCAAGCCTCTGCTCAGCCGGCACCCAAGCCTCTGCTCAGCTGGCACCCACGCCTCTGCTCAGCTGGCGCTCTGCTCCCAGCGTCCGCTCCCGCGCGCGCGCGCTCAGATTTCGCGCTCAGATTTCGCGTGCGTTCTTGACTTAATGGGGTCCTAAGTCTTGCTGCTCTCAGGAACAGGTCCCGGAGCTGCTGATGACTCGATGGGTGCCCCAAACTTGCTCTATTTCTTTTTAGCTGGGTTCAGAGCTATAGGTGAGTGTGGAGGGGGTGGGGGTGGGGCGGTTGCTCAGCTCGCGCTTGAGTGAGAGCCCTTTTTAGCTTGGAAATGTCTCGATTCCACGTACCTTCCACACTGTGCCCTGTTGTGGGGTTCCTCCGTTCGTCTGGACTTGTTTTTATGTCCCCTTGAGGAGTTTTGTGTGTTTCGGTCAGGAGAGGTTTAGAGCTGCTTCTTACTCTGCCGCCATCTTAACCCGGAAGCCAGAAAGCCTTTAATTTGAGAATCTGTCTTTTCCATCTGCCAGAAAAAGGAACAGTTAATTTTATTTTGATATTCATTTCCATAAAACTACTCATCCATCCCCCTTTTTTTCTTCAGAAAGATGAACTAAATGTACTCTGAATTAGCATAGGATATTTAAATGAATGCAAAGAACCCCAAATTTTGAAGTTGCAATGGACAGTAGTAATTATCTGTGTCAACAGCTTTATTTGATGCCCTTGGAGGGTCAGGGAGGTGAGAGCATTTTCCTAATGCTTCAACATGATTTTTCCTTTCTCTACATGGTTTCAAAGTGCTAAATTAAATATTACACAAGCCAGCTTTACAATGGAATTATAGAACATTGGGGTGTGGTGGAAAAAAGTGACATATTTTTATTCAAAGGAGAGATATTTAAATCACATCCTAGCTCCTGCCTCTCAGAATGATGTGGAGTAACTGATTTCACCTCTTGGGGTCTCAGCCTATCATAAAATGGCGTCTTGATCTTGATCCCTATAGTCCCTTCCAACACTAAAGAAATGAACCTATGAAGCAACTTAGATTGACCTTATACAATATATCTTCATCACTTCTTGTCATGAAGATGCCAGGAATATTCTGAGTTGCAAAAAAAAATAAAATGACTGGAAAAGTATTTATTCCCCCATGTTCCTTTTTAGACATTCTGTATCCTAGGAACATTGACCAACATATCTATATAGTGGCAGGAGCATAAGCTGTTGGACCTGAAGATGAAAGAAACTTCAGATTCTTGCTAGTCCAGCCCCCTCTTTTTCCAGATGAGAAATCGAGACTCAGAAAGTTAAAAGAATTGTCCAGGATGACACAGGTAGTTAGCATCAGAGGTAGGATCAGTTCCTTTTTCCTACTAGACTAGGCTACTGTAGTTATTACTATTTCATAAATTAATAACAGTGACACTCAAAGTAGTTAAGTACCTGTGCTAAAAATTAAGGTAGGATTTAGACACAGATCTTTTCCACAAAACTCTCTACATTATGAAGCAATGCCTCTATAGTATCTGTTGCATGACACAATAAAAGGAGCACTAGGTTTGAAATCAAAGGACCTCTGCAAATTCTGACTGGAAATTACTATCCATAATTCCTTGGGTTGAAAAACAAAAAAAATTGATTTCCCAGAGACTTAGTTTCCTCACATAAAAAAATGAAAAAAAGTTTGACTAACTAACTCATGAGGTCACTTCTAATTCTTTTGACTCCCATCACTAGCTCCCAAAACTGACTCTCAATTGAAAACTACAAGAATTTCATAAATGATGACTCATATATATTTCTAAACTCTGATACAAATTTCTAAGAATTTAAACCCAAACAGCCAATGCCCATCCACCTTTTACTTTATGGAAAAGAATAGTCTGAGCTGAACTCATGAGGAAGTAGAGTTGCTACTCCCTGATTTTTAAATGCACTCTCTTTGGAAGTTGACACACGCACACACACACACACACACACACACACACACACACACATTCACATTCTCAAGTTTATACTTTTCAAAACCAAAAATAGCAAGACAAACAAAAAAGTCACTTGGGTCAAAAATAGAATTATTTTTATGTCACTAGAGAATATATTTTTTCCAGCGAGAATGGCGATAAAGAGTAGGTAGTTTTTTTTTAAGGCATAATGTACAAATTTGACACCCCCTTCCATATACCTATTTTAACATCAACACAATAGAAACCACTGTAGTTGATTCCATCCTCCACCCTTACTTCACATGTCGTGTTTTTTATTTATGCAGAATTTCCTGTTCCAGGCCACTTGGGATGCTATTAGATGTCATAGCAAGAGTAGTTTCCAGGCACCTTCCTTTCTCACTTAACAAGTTACATTTTCAAATACTTTAATCAATACCTTTTCCATTTACATCATGTTAAGAGGCAATTTGAAAGTTTAATCAAGGACTTTACCCATTGTGGATGATGATGCATGCTGAATTAAACCTGAATAATCTAGACTGTGAATGTATTCACCAGGGAGGCATAGTGTTAGAAAATTATGGGGTTCCAGATTTTTCTTCAGGTTGGTGAAAAGGTTTGCAAGTGGAAATATTGATCTATTTACCTGTATGCCTCACTGCTTGACCAGGCAATTATGTATAGATCTCAAAAAGAGGGAGTCTCCCAAGAACATGGGAAAGAGGAACAATGAATCCCACTATGTTCAATTTTTAGCTTTCAGCACTGATGAATGGGAATAGTTCAGATTGCTTTTAAGCAAAACAAAGAGGGAAAGAATGGAAGGGAATGAGAAAGGGGAAAAAAGAATGACAAAGATGATACATAAAGGAAGAAAGGGTAAATGATATAGTTAGTGTTTTTTTTAAGCATGGAAAGAAAAATGAAAAATTATATACTGCTTTAAAACAAAAATTCTTAACATTGGTATCATAAATGATCTCTCTTTCTCTCCCTCTCTCTCCCTTCTTCCTTCCTTCCCTCCCTCCTTAACACATACCTCTCTCTCTCTCTCTCTCTCTCTCTCTCTCTCTCTCTCTCTGTCTCTCTCTCTCTCTCTCTCTCTCTCTGTCTCTCTCTCTCTCTCATCTATCTGTCTACACTTTGATATGCATTTCAATATAATTGGTTTCTTTTATCAGCCAATTTTTGCATTTAATGAGCATTACTCTGAGTAGGTCCGTAGACTTCCCTAGGCTGTGAAAGGAGTTCACATATGAATCTTTACATGCTATAGGCAAGACTGTCTTCCATTCACATCATCTACTCAGAAATTTTAAAAAAGATAGCTAAGATTCCTTTCACTGCATGAGTTTTAGTAACTTTAACCTTTAGACCTCTATTTTTATAGGCTTAGATATCAATGTATTTAGATATCTAACACATATAATGTATATGTATTGTGTATGTGTATAGCAGATAGATGGATAGTATAGATCAGTGGTTCCCAAACTTTTTTGACATACCACCCAAATTTTTTCAGAAAAATATATTACTTAGCCCCCTGGAAATTAATTTTTTTTAATTTTAATAGCAATTAATAGGAAAGATAAATGCACCTGTGGCCATCATCACCTTCCTAGATCTCTGCAGCACCCACCAGAGGGCAGTAGCACCCACTTTGGGAATCACTGGTATAGATAGTAGATAGATAGACAGACAGATGGATGGACAGATGGATGGATGGATAGATAAGTAGGTAGATGAATAGTTAGATATTGTATATGATATTTTTATTTCTATCTTTGACATCTTTGGGGTATTTGGATAATTAGTATTTCAAAGTCAAAGGATATTATCCTTCACCTTAAATATACAGAAGAAATGGTTCAAAATTTTTATTAAATAAATTTTTTTCAAAACTCAAACATCTTTTCCAACCTCTTCCTTTATCTATAAAAAAATTCTGAACCCAAGATACTAGATGGTTTGCCAGAGGCCATACAGACAGGTAGACCATGCCTAGCATGCAAAGCCTGGGTCCCTTAACTCCCAATCCAATGCTCCTTCTGATCCATGTATTTAGCTTAGCTCCTACTTAAAATCAGATTCATGTCCTGTTTTAGGTATTAAATAATTTTGTCCTAGACGAGGCTTTATTATCATTTTGTCTCCAGTGCTATTCAGTATTCAGTACTGTTTTGGCTTCTTTTGCCTCAGTTGAATACATATCATGTTTTTAATTTGTCTTCATATTCTCTGTTGGGTTTCTGATCAGGCTTCTTGCAATTAGCAGTGTCTTAACTGATGCTTTTAGATTTGAACTGGAATGGTAGAATTTTGGTGTGGAGGGGAGTACTTTGATATATTACAGAGCAAGTCCCAAATATCTAGGTCTTTGGAAGGGAGATGGGAAACTTAAAACAAAGCATCATAAACAAGTGGTATTTATGCAGGGCAGAGATTCTGAAAAGGAAAGAGAGTGCATTGAAATTTGATTTAGGCTGGTAGAAATGTAAAATTTACAACTCTTTCTAAAGAAAAATGTTTATTAAACAAGCATAAAATTAACACTAAATTAAGTTAGAATAGTGTGAAAAGTCCTCTCAGATGAGATATGTGTCCAAGGCCAATAGTTTGCATGTCCTGGAACTTCTGCTGAGTAAGGTCTATATGTTTTAATGGCATATAGTTCATTGGGACTTCATTAAAAGAGAAGTTTAAGTTCCTTAAAATAACTTTGAAGCTTCTCCAAGCATAATCCATTATCTAGTCCCTTGTACTCTTCCATCTTACCTTCAAGGACAAATGATTATCCACTTATTGTAGCAACTGTCCAAGATATGTAGATACATATATGTGCATGTGTATATGTTTATAGATATATAGTGTGAATAAAAATAAGCCTATTGTTTGAATAACACATAGACAGATAGGAAGATAGATAGAAAGACAGACAGAGAGAAAGGTAGAGAGATAAATAGACAGACAGACTGACAGAAAGATAGAGAGATAAATAGACAGACAGACTGACAGATAAATAGATAGATAGACAGATAGATAGATACAGACAGACAGACAGACAGATAGAAGAATAATTAGATATTTTATTTGAGATTTTTATTTCTGTCTTTGACATCTTTGGGGGTACATGGCTAACTGTAACATTTCTGTTTCATAGGATACTTTCATTCACATTTTGACTCATATATGACTCTACTGGTAAGAATTATACATACACGCACATATACACACACACAGAGTGTCCCAAAACTCATAGTGCACTTTTAAGCTTTGATAATTTGAACAGCACTAAGACTTTGGGACCCTCTATACATGTACACATGTGTGTATATGTGCTCATGCACACATATATCTGATCAGAGAATCATACGATCAAATGAT
Organism: Gracilinanus agilis; assembly: GCF_016433145.1. Lineage (NCBI taxonomy): Eukaryota > Metazoa > Chordata > Mammalia > Didelphimorphia > Didelphidae > Gracilinanus > Gracilinanus agilis. The sequence continues at coordinate 32,520,147 of NC_058134.1, forward strand.
CATACAAACATACACAGAGAAGAATGAGTTCACCCTGTTGCATGATGTCATCTAGACAGCAAATCAAAGGGAATCCTTGTTTTTTTTTTTTAATCTTTCAAGTGATTTGTGCTGGTAAGTTATGGATCATTACAATTTGTAAAGCTATTGAAGTTGAGCATTACTTAGGGATCAGTGGAGGGGAAGATGGTAGATAGGAGCAAACTTTAACATATGAACAAATTGTGCAAAAAGTATGTAATGGATTCAATAAGAAAAAAAAGATTATAAAGAAAAAGTGTTGGTCATTCACATGAGAGTTGGGGGTCACCAATGGGGAGTCCATCTGTCCTTTTGCTGACTGTGAGATTTCAGTTCAATTTGAAGGAAGTCTCGACCTAGCTGATTGTGTGGACAGGAGACATGCAGGCTGGGCAGCCATAGCTGTGTCACAATCTATGGAGCTGGCTGGAATCAATGATATTTATGGTACTTTACGGCCAGGAAAGGACTTTATGCATGTTATCTCATTTGAGCCTTTGATTTATATGCTTCTGGTCATGCATCTTTATTTACAGGTGGAATATATCCAGGCATGGTAATGTTAAGTTAATTGCTTAAGTCAACATAAACAATAAGTGTCAAATGCATGATTTAATCCTTTACTCCAAACCTAATTCCCTACCCATGATATATACTGTCTGTACCTCTATTTGCCTAATTGCAAACACATTTATGAATTTAAGTAAACATTGGCTCCCACCATCAATCTTTTTTTTTTCCTATTCTCTCCACAAGGGACCCATATGGTACCCTATGCAGAATGACTAAAGCTTCAGGATTTGTTCTAGTGAAATTCTTCTTTCTGCTAGCAGTATGATAATGGATTTTAAACTATTTTTACTGTAGAGGTGAAAGAAAGTACATTTTTATTCGATAGCGTAACTCTCAAAATTTACTTGATGTGCTGTTCTGCTTGCACATCAGTAGATTTCTGTAAATATTCTAGGGACAATTTAGTGAAGTTTCTTTTCTAAATGCCTAACCATAAGGAATGCGAGGAACGAGCTGGTCTCACAATCAGGGAGAAAGTCTCATCTCTGATACAAACTGGAGGTATGACCTTGGGCAAATCACCTACATTCTAATAACTTTGTATTACCTCTAAAAGCAAATATCAGCTCCTCTAATTGCCATATAATGACCTTCACAACCTAGCTCTGACCTACTTTTCTAGCTTTTGGTTTTCCTTGCTTCCTTTATATTCTGTGGTCCAGTCAAACTAGCCTCATTCACAGCACTACCTTTCTCACCAACATCTCTTTCCTAATCCAGGAATATTCTCCCTCTTCATTTTACCATTGAAGAAATTTTGACCAACAGAGGTTAAGTGACTTGCCCTAGAGATAACACATTGCCAGAGGGTAGATTTGAATTCAGGTTTTCCTGAATCCAGACCTAGTACTCTATCCATTGCACTACCCAACTGCCTCTAGGAAAGGAAATTCTCTGAAAAAAATCTTAAGTACACCAATATCTGGGCTAGAATTATTTAATCATCTTATGTCAGTTTTGTTTAAAAATATAATCTCCATTCTCTTTTCCACCTGGTTTATTCACTGTAGATACTAGAAGGGCAAAGCCATTCAGCATCGCTGAGTATGACTCTGTGGACTGTGATTTCAGATTCACAGACTTACTGCAGTGTGTTTCATGAAACATGCTCTCATAATTTATTATGATTATAGAAATCGATGTGTCTGGTACAATATAATGGAAAAATTCACAAACTGTATGGAGAAATCAATATGGAATCATCTTTTTTATAGTTGCATTACCTTTTTTTCGAGGCTTCCTTCAGTCAAAGTGCATTTTGCTGACCGCTATAAAGTAGATGTATTCATTCTTCCTGTTGAATGGATAATTTCCATCATGAGAAAGCTGTGCATTGCATGGTTCAGATATTCAGAAATTGTTCACCAGGCACTCTTGTAGAAATTTAACTATATCAATTCAGGGAGTTATGTGAAAATAATTTGTTCTTTTGTGCAATAGTGGATTGTTTTATATGAAACCCCAGATGGTTCTTCGTTGCCAGTTTCTCTTGTTGGCCATCATGGGAATCCTTACACTTCTAATCTTCAGAAAGATCAATAAACCTTAACGGTAATATTGCAAATGAAAACTTAATTGAATCCAAAAATATTATGAAAAAATTGGTAGTGGTAGAGTGATAGATTTGGAGTCAGTAAGACCTGAGATCAAATTCTGTCTGTTATATAAATTGTGTTTTGTCAATCAAGTCATTCAACATTTCTCATATTTAGTTTCCTCTTTTTTACCATAAGAATAATACTAGTAGCAACCTTATAAGGTTGTTTGGAGAGTAACATCAAACAACTTCAGTCAATCGAAGCATTTATTACCATGTGCTGAGCACTGTGCTAAGTTTTATATAACATGCACAAAGTACTTTCCATGCCTTAAAGGACTGTATAAATGTAAGCCTTCATCATCATCAACATCATCATCATCTTCAGGCAGGTTGATCAAAAGACAACCTTTTTTTAAACCCCTACATTCTGTCTTAGAAGCAATACTAAATATTGGTTCTGAGGCAGAAGAGTTGGAAGAGGCAGAGAATTGAAGTCAAGTGACTTGTCCAGAGTTGCGCAGCTAGGAAACTAGATTTGAAACCAGAACCTTTCTTCTTCAGGCCTGGATTTATATCCTCCAAGCCACCTCACTGCCCCAATCAACAAACTCTTAATGTGTCTACTGTATAGCAAGTATATCATTTCACCCCTGAACCTCAGTTTCCTCATCTATGAAATGGAAATAACATCACATATAGTATCTACCTAATGGCTTTGTTCTGAAGCTTAGCTAAGGAAGCATATAAAGAACTTTGAAAAGTTTAAGGTGTCATATTAAAATAATATGAACAATGATGATAGCTAGCATTTGTACAATTCCTACCATGTGCCAGACATAGTGCCAAGTACTTTACAATTATTATCTCATCTGATCATCATAGTAACCCTGGGAGGCAGATGCTAGTTTTCCCCTTTTAAAGGTGAGTAAATTGAGGCAAACAGAGGTTAAGTGACCTGCCAAAGACCATGTCTGAGGCAAGATTTGAAGTCAGGTCTTCCTGATTATAAGACTAAATTTGAGTTACTATTATCATTATTATATATAAATTGCTCTTCATGTTTATAAGGCTAGCTAGCTAGCCAGCTAGCTAGATGGATGGATGGATGGATGGATTGAATAGATAAATAGCTAGATAGACAGACAGACAGAAAGACAGGTAGATAGATGGATGGATGGATAGATAGATAGATAGATAGATAGATAGATAGATAGATAGATAGATAGATAGATAGATTCAAAGAGTCATAGATTCATAGATAAGTAGGTTGGTAGAAAGAAGAAAGAATGACACACAGACAGATAGGTATGTAGGTAGCAGCCAGTATGATGCAGTGGAAAGAGACAACTTTCAAACTGAAGAATAAATGGCTTAAATCTGACTTTTTAATACATGTTCACTATACCATCTTTATCAAGTCACTCCAATACCTTTCAGTTTGTATAATAATTGGTACTTCTGACAATGTCGGTACTTTTAAGTATTATTACAAATGGTCTCTCTTCTTCCCTTTCTATTTTCTGGTATTTCTTTCCTGTAGTATATGGAGAAATATTTCACATGGCATATTGACCATCTCCCATATGCATTTTCAGTTGCATTAAATAAGTAACAAAGTAGGAGTAGGATAGAACCTAAAGATTTGACACTTTGAAGGTGAGAGATCGTTTTTTTTTCCTTTTCCATATATTTAGGAACCCAGTCCTTAAGTTTAGGGCTATTGGTAACCAACCAAATGTTCTAATAGAAAGAGCAACTCCTTAGAGAGGAAGGAATTAGCCTCTTCCTGTTACCTGGGTAAATGGGAGAAGGTTATTTAACCTTTTAAGGTCTCAGTTTTTTATCTGTAAAATGAAAGGGTTGGGCTATAAATGAGCATAAAAGAATATGCTCTTTCTGTATTTATGAGGCTAAGGATGTTTAGTCTTGGCTATACACCTTCTTGATGTTTGACAAGTCATTCAAATTCTCTGGGACTTAGGGTCCTCAGATATTAAATGAGGAGATTGGACTCAGAAGCTTCTGGAGTTCCTTTTATGTCTTCATGCAAAGTCCTAAGTTATTTCCAAGGTGAAAAAATACCACAGCTCTGTCTTAGAGGAGATTATAGCTGAAAGGCTGAGTGACCTTGGGGAACTCACTTCTTCTCCAAACACATTGATTTCCTCATCTGTAAAATGTAAGATTTAGTGTAAATGATGCCTGGATTCCCTTTCAGATTAGTTCTATGATAATGATCTCAACTTACACTTGTAAGACTAAATGAGATAACATTTATAAAACTGCCTAGCATAGTGCCTGGAACATAGTTGGAACTACATAAATGCTTATTGCCCTTGTCTTCCTTTGCCTTGCCTTCTATACCTTGAGCAATCCATTTAAAATTTCTGAGTTCCCATTTCCTTAAAATATAAAACGAAGGGGTTAGATTTATTGGCCCCTGAGATCCCTTCCAGTTTGAAATTTATGCTTCTATAGTCTTTTCTGTTGAGATTATTGCTTCTTAATACCCATGTTCTTTCTGTGGGTGCAGAGATGCAGGCACCAAGATGGCACCAAGGGAATTGGACTCTGACTTTTTGAAGTTGAACAATATTTTCATAGAGAGAGATTTCTTCCTCAAATGAAAATCCAAAGGAATTCTCTAACAGCTTCTATCAGCTGTAAGACTTGGGACATCTTTACTAACATGTTTTCTTGTTATCCCAAGATAATACACATTTTAAATTCAAATTCTTTGCTTTGCAGGCTCTCTGTCCACCTCTTGAGATTTTATTCTGATGATTATCCTAGTCACCCACATGTTCTGTATGCTGTTTCTGACTAAAGCAGTAGAGAATTTTCCATTACATTAGGAAACTGAAAACCAGATTATGTTTTGGGCTTTGCTGCAAAAGCTAATTAATCAAACACGCTTTTCATTATGGTTCAATGGATGCTTATGTGATTTCACCCAGGCAAAGACATCTTATCTCCCTGACTTAATACGGGAGACACATAAGCTACTTTTTTTTCTAAATAATCTTTTAAAAGTAGCAGCCAACTTTTGCATTATTATAAAGGGTATGAAAAGTTGTGTAGTGTAATGGAAAGAATTCTGAATTTGGAGCCAAGAGAGAATTAGATTCTAATTCTGACTGTGATATTTAATTGTTGCGAGACTAAGAGAAAATGATTTCTATCTCTTTGAGTGGCAATTTCTTGGTCTGTAGAATGGGAATGATGATAGGTATATACTGAACCGGCTTACTGAGAGAGCCAAATGAGATAGTGTATTCAAAGTGTTCTTAAAACTTAAGTATTAGGTAAATGCCATCTGCTATCATAGAAGATATCATTCTCGAACTTCTAGAAATTGAAGAAATACTTACATGAAAGTAGAAGGAATTCACACACACACACAAACACATATGGAAATCATAGCTTCTTGTTACTCAGAAATATACCTTTATATATTTTTAATTTTTTTAACTTTCTTTTTTGTTTATTATTTTTTATTTGGAATATTTTCCCATGTTTACATGATTCATGTTATTTTCCTCTCCCCAAACCCCCCACCCCTGTAGCCAACACACAATTCCCCTGGGTTTACATGTATCTTGGATCAAGAACTATTTCCATATTATTGATAGTTGCACTGGGGTGGTCGTTTAGAGTCTACATCCCCAATAATATCCACATCAACTCATGTGTTCAAGTAGTTCTTTTTCTTCTTTGTTTCTACTCCCGAAATGTGCCTTTATATTAATGAAATGTCCCTATTTAGTATTTAATGGGGTCAGTGTCTAGAAAAGAAAAAGATGAGGGAATGTAGTAGAGCATAGATAATTTTTATTAGTGTTACAGAGTCAAACTATCTACCACCTAGGTGACTATTTATCCTTCCAATATGCCACTAAAATTCCAGAGCAATGAATATATCAAAACACAGATTTTCTTTTCTCTTTTTTTAAGTATTTTTTTTTTAATTTTTAGAACATTTTTCCATGGTTACATAAGTCATGTTTTTACTTTCCCCTTTACCCCCTAAACCCCCTGCCCCCCTCCGCTGTAGCTAATTCTCATTTTTACTGGTTTTATTATGTGTGGTCAGTCAAGACTTATTTACTACATCCCCAATCATGTCCTCATCAACTCAAGTGTCCAAGCAGTTGTTTTTCTTCTGTGTTTCTACTCCTGTAGTTCTTCCTCTGAATGTGGGTAGTGTTCCTTTCCATAAATCCCTCAAAATTGTCTTGGGTCATTGCATTGCTGCTGGTACAGAAGTCCATTACATTCAATTTTATCACAGTATATCAGTCTCTGTGTACAATGTTTTTCTGGTTCTGCTCCTTTCAGTCTGCATCAATTCCTGGAGGTCTTTCCAGTTCACATGGAATTCCTCCAGTTTATTATTTCTTTGAGCACAATAGTATTCCATCACCAACATATACCACAATTTGTTCAGCCATTCCCCAATTGAAGGGCATACCCTTGTTTTCCATTTTTTGCCACCACAAAGAGCACAGGTATAAATATTTTTGTGCAAGTCTGTTTATCTATGATCTCTTTGGGGTAAAATCCCAGCAATGGTATGGCTGGATCAAAGAGCAGGCATTCTTTTATCTCTCTTTGGGCATAGTTCCAAATTGCCCTCCAGAATGATTGGATCAGTTCACAACTCCACCAGCAATGCATTAATGTCCCAATTTGGCCACATCCCCTCCAACATTCATTACTCTCCCCTGCTATCATTTTAGCCAATCTGCTAGGTGTGAGCTGGTACCTCAGAGTTGTTTTAATTTGCATTTCTTTAATTATTAGAGATTTAGAACACTTTCTCATGTGCTTATTAATACACAGATTTTCATTCTACTCCAATGGGAATTGCTTCATTTCCTTTGTTTGGAAATCTCCCTATAATATCACTCTAAATCACAGAGTGATTTAATATTTTCAAAGCAGGTAACCTATACTCATTCAGGTGATTCATCTTAAGAAAATTCCTGTGAATTTGTTTCTTTGGATATGATTATTAACATGCCCATTTTATACTTGAGGAATCCTAGATCTACAAAGATCACATGTTTAGTAAGTAATTGATTCAGAATTTCAACCTTGGTTATTTCTTTTCTTTAAAAAAAAAAAAAAAAAAACTTACCTTCTGTCTTAGAATCAGTACCGTGTATTGATTCCAAGGCAGAAGAGCAGTAAGGTTTAGGCAATGGAGGTGAAGTGACTTGCCCAGGGTCACACAGCTAGGAAGTGTCTGAGGCCAGATTTGAATCTAGGACCTCCCCATCTCTGGGCCTGGTTCTCAATCCACTGAGCCACCCAGCTGCCCCCAATTTTGGTTATTTCCAGTGTGTGAGCAAGACAAGATGGAAACCCAGCTCTCCACTGCCATCCAACAAAACACTTTCCAATATACCAGGTTGCTTCCCCAAACTGCCATCAACAGTAAATTTGCCAGTGATGACTAGATGAGTCTTATTGAAATCCAGGAAATATAAGCAAAGAAACTGTTACACAGAACAGATGTAAAAAACAAAACTAAGAAGAAACAGCAGAGACACATCCAGGAGACCTTGAGTCACCATCTACTTTGCTTAATAGTTTGTGAATCATATCAGGGTGGGAATCTTCTTTTTTGTAAAATTTCCATACTCACTCTCCCCATGCATGATGACTTCCTTTGTATCCCTAGTACTTAATGAAGTTTTGGTACCCAAAGATGCTTAATAAATGCTTGTTGATTGACTTAAGACGATCTACTGTTCAGGTAGTTTCAGTCTGAGTTGGGAGCAGCAACACCTCCAGTAATCAAATGCAAAGACTTAGCTTCCTATTAGTGAACATTATCAGTTATCCTTTAATCTCCTATTTCCTATTAGCTGGATGAAGCAATGAATTTTCTGGGGGAATTGTTAATAGGAGAAATATTCCAATGAAAAGAGGGGAACTGACAATAATAAAGTTAGACCTAAGCAATGAAAAAGCCACTTCCTAATCTTTCTCCCTTAATTGTTCTCCATAAAGGAAGTCTGATGCAGTACAGTTCAATGGAAAGAGCACTGTTTAGGGCAGCAAGGTAGGACAATGGAGAGGGTGCCAGGCTTGGAGTCAGGAGGAAGTGGGTTAAAATCTTAGCTCATATACTTTCCTGGGCAAGTCACTTAACTTCAGTTGCCTAGCCCTTATTGATCTTCTGTCACCCATAACAGTCTTCTGTTTTATCTACTTAATATCAATTCTAAGACAGAAAAAAAGAGCATCATTTCTATAGTCAGGGGACCTGTGTTCAAACACCTTCTTTTATTTATTAGACCAGTCACTTCATGTATCTCGGTTTCCTTATCCAGAAAGTTATACCCTAGAGCAGGGGTCGACAACGTATGGCTTTCGAGCCATATCTGGCTCTTTTGAGGGCCAGATAAGGCTCTTTCTGCAGGAGCCATAAAGTCCATTTTTTTAGGCACTGTTACAGGAGCGGCACTGTGAGCACTGTATGGCTCTTACGAAATTACATTTTAAAAAATGTGGTGTTTATGGCTCTCATGGCCAAAAAGATTGCCGACCCCTGATCTAGAGTGAACAAAGTTGGACTTGAAGGAAGATCTGACTTGAATTCTGCCTCTGGCACTAGCTGTACAAGTTTAACAAAAAATTTACCAGGTTTAGTTCCTACATCTGTCAAATAAGGCTAATAATGCCATCCACCTTTCAGGATGATAAGAACATCAAACAAGATAACTTATATAAGATATTTTGCAAGTTCGAAGGCAATGTATACATGCTAGCTATTACACTACCAACTAGTTCCTTGGAAAATGAAATGTTTGGATGAAACGATCTCATAGAATCATAAAATTAGAGACAAGAAAGAGGCTTGAGATCGTGCTATCAAACTTTAACAATTTACTGATGAGTAAACTGAAGCCCAGAGATGTTAAAAAAAGACTTGCCCAGTTTCACACTGCATTAAAATAACTGAAAACAAAGTTTTCTTGACTCCAGAAATATTTTCTCTGCACTATCACTCACTGCCTCCTTCAAGGTCCCTTCTGTGTCTAGGACCTGTGATTTTGTATGTCTATTCAGGTGCTTTAAAAGACTTTAATGTTTTCTCTATAATAAAAATATCCTTAATTTAGAAAAATTCTTCAAAATTTTCCTTCTGTTCTGACACTACTGGAAGATTAGCATGAATTAGTAGAACATTACATTAAAATTAGCTAAGAGCATATCAAATCTTTAAGAGTTATGGCTGATGGAATTGGCCAAAGGTTAGTTTAGTTTCTTTAAAAAATGATTACGTGAATGTTTAACATTTGGCTGCCTTTAAAATATATTTTTCCAAGCTTAACATCTCCTTCTTCCTTTTAGTATTTAAAATATCAGCTATTCCAATGAATTGAATCAATTGGCTTTTGGTTTTGGTATGTTTTAGCTTCACGTTACATAGAATAATATTTTATTTTATTCTAAGAAAAGTCTCATGAGAAGTTGATCTAATATTGTGACACAAGGAATATGCATTGGAATAGCCCCAGAAATAATTTGCTTCTCAAAAGATGCTTAGCAATTTTAGCCTCTTTGTTAATATATAATATTGATGGGTTATTCTCTGATTACCAATTCATCTGAGAATGTAAAGCCAGCCATAACCAGTGACATCACTCATTTTCTACAATTCCTCATTAGAACCAGTAAATGAGCTCTTACAAATGTTTTGAAATGATACAAAATGTGCTAAAAGGAGTTAGGACCCATCTTTTTTTGGATGTCTTTAATGACAATAATGAATATTTATAACACACTTTAAGTGATAAGAGGTGGGAAATGTAAATGATACTCATGTCCCCATTTTGAAGAAGTGGAAACTAAGGTTCTGAGAAGTTGAGTGATTTATTTTGATCACACAACTTGTATGTTTCAAGGCTTGGAATCACACTCACATCCTTTGCCCTGGGATCTAGAACATTGCACTGCCACATCAAGTTCAAATATGGCTTCGGACACTTACCAGCTTTGTGACTCTGGGCAAGTCACTTAAACTATGTTTCCCTCATCTGTAAAATGGGGATAATAGGATTGTGAAGATGGAATGAGATAATAATAATAAAGTACTTATTACAGTGCCTGGAACATAGTAAGTGCTATACAAATGTTAGTTATTATTATTATCTTGACTTTCGCAAATGATGATACAGTCAACCAGAAATATTTAATGGAGGGGGAGGATGCAAATACAGGAAGTGACATTAGATAGACTAAGATAAGCTCTCATCATTCTCCATTTTCTGAGGGAGTCAGATGAGGTATGAAATATTATGCTATTTACATTTAAAAATCTTTCCTTTTTTCCCTTCAGTGTAGTGGAAATGCCCATAAATCAGTCAGTGGAATCCCTCCCTAACATAGGTGTAGAATAGCCTTATTGATCTCTGAATTCATCCAATCATTTTGGATGTTGTCCAGGTCATTATAAAATCCACAAGGGTTTCATAGGACCTGCTGTCCAAGAGAGATTTTGATTATAAGTGAATTGGCTTTGAATCCAACAAGATCGGACTTCAATTTATGTCTCTGACTACTAGCTGGATGACTCTGAGCAGGATACTTAGTCTCTCAGTATCCTAGGAATTCTCTAAGCCTAGAAGATGTAGATAGAGAAGGTGCCTATTTAGATTGGTGAAAGGAGTCTCTATTCCCAGAAGTCACCCATACTAATGGAATCATGGATTATGCCTTATTCCCTAAATAAGATGTGCATTAGTAAACTATCATGGAGCTAAAATGGACCTTAGAGTTTGTTTATTTGTCCTTATCTTTTTTTTTAAAAAAATGAGGAACTAAGGTTGAGAAAATTCTGATGACTTCCCCAAGGTAGTACATGTCAGTAAGTGGAAGAGCTGGGATTTTATATGAGACTCCATGTCTCCTCTAGGAAGGCATAATTAGATGGCAGTGTATCTGAAAAAAATATCTGTGGGTCTTAAGAGGTGGCAAACTCAATATAAATCAACAATGTGAACCAGCAGCTCTGAAAGCTAATAAAGTCATAGGTTTCATCACAAATGATGTAAATTTTAGGAATAAGGAAACTGTCTCTGATGTTTAGCTTGAGTTGGAACATATATGGAGTGTTACAATGAATTTTAAATGTCTTATCTTGGCCAGGATGTTGATAAAATAGAAATGAAAAAAGAATGGGAAAGAGCCTTAATGAGAACTACATAAAGAACATGGACTTAGTTAACCTGGAGAAAAGAGTCTGGGTGTGGGAGGAAAGATGGTGACTTTCTTCATCTATTCGAATTGTCACCTGTTATATGAAACTTTTTCTATTTGGCGTTAAGAGAGAGAATTAAGAGGAATGGTCAGAATTTGGAAAATCATAAAGAAAACAAAGGGAAAATCTCAACAATTAGAGCCATCTAAGAGTGTAAAGGATTTGCACAGCAGATAGTAGGTTCCTCTCACTGAGATTCTTCAGTGAATGGTCATCTACTTAGCAAGTGTGCCTTAATGCAGGGATTTTTTAACATGAAGTCTGTGAACTTTAAACAGAAAATGTTTTGATTCTGTATTTCATTATAACTGGTTTCCCTTGTGATGCTATTATTTTATGCATTTAAAACCTGTTTTGAGAAGAGGTCCATAGATTTCACCCAATTGCTAGATGAGTCCATGCCATGAAAAAGATTAAGAATTCTTGATTTAAAAGAAAATATTTTTCAGGCAGAAGAGCAGCTGGTTGGCACAGTGGATAGATTGCAGGTCTGAAGTCAGAAAATTTCTTTTCTTGAGTTCAGATCTGGCCTCAAACACTAGCTGTGTGATCCTAGGCAAATGACTTTACCCTGTTTGCCTCAGTTCCTGATCTATAAAATAAGCTGGAGCAGTAAATGACAAGGCATTCCATTATTTTTGTCAAGAAGTCCACAATGAGGACATAAAAATTAATCACAACTGAAAAATACTAATCAATAGCTAAAAAAGAAATTAAGTATAGTTTGGCCTAGATAGACTCTAGGATCCACTTCACGTCTGAAGTTGTGGGTCTAACTCTGCCATGAAGAATCACATTTATGGGAGTTGCACTCAACAATTTGCCACATGACATATCCCGCATTCAGTCAACATGTGATGTAAGTTGATTATCATTTAAGATGAGTTCTAGTTATCTTGGTCTTGCTCACTGTAATCCTTTTTATTATATGATCATAATGGATTTCTGTAAAGGAGGCATGATATGTAGCAGGTAGATTTTATTATCTGATGATATAATTTTTAAGGAATGTATTTATTTTTGGCAATAGACACATTATCTCGGGGGGATGAAGGAAGGATAGCAATTTAGTTAATTAATCCTAGTCCAAAGAATTTTTATTCATTCCAAATTCAAGTCTCCCAGGAAGCACAATTTATATTGCAGTATGTGATTCATATGTCAGATGAAATTATTTATCTAGTATAACCTTTATTTTTCAAGAGTTTTTGTTTGGAGATGTTTCTTTTCATGTTTTGTTCTCAGCAAGGCAAGCATCATCCTCATTGTTTCTATGCCACTGGTTTAAGTTTGCATAATAGAGAGATTCAAAAGAAAGTTGCGATGCTGGCAAATGGAGAAATAACAATTGCATGGAAGAAAGTCATTCCAAGAGATATTCTCTCTACTCCACTCATGGAGTGTTGTAAAAGACTGAGTGTAATATGTGCAGTCAGTAAAAAAGAACAAATAACTGTGATAGAAGAAGAAGAAATTAGATAAAGCATCATAATTCTTCCTACAGGAGGACATCTTTTTTTTTGTAAAGTAGAACAATGACAAGGATCAGCAAAGTAGATTATGGTGAATAAACCATAAACTATCATCACTTTAAAAATATTCCTCGAAGTAATAGGCACACTGGATGATTCTGAGTACTTGCAAAAAAAGACAGGGATGGTATTCTACAGTGGTACCAAGCTTGAAGTAGAACAATATTCACAATCATTAATCAACCAACAAACATATAGTGTGTTTTCTATGTGCCAGGATACTTCTGAGACACTGAAGAGGCAAATACTAAAGTTATGAAGGCCATGCCATTAAGAAGCTTACACTGTAAAAGAGGAAAAAGAATATATCCACTGGAGTCTCTAGACTTTAGAGTCTAGAGAATAACCATATCCAAAATAAACATAATATGATGGTGATGGAACTGGTAGCTGTGGAATCAATCTCTGTCTCTGTCTGTCTATCTGTCTGTCTGTTTCTGTCTCTCTCTCTCTCTGTCTCTCTCTGTCTCTCTCTGTCTTTCTCTCTCTCTCTCTCTCTCTCTCTCTCTCTCTCTCTCTCTGTCTGTCACTGTTATGTCTTTCTCTGTCTCTCTAGATCTCTCTGTGTTTGCTACTATATCTGTTTCTTTCTGAGTATCTTTTTATCTTGCTCTCTTTCTGTCTTGGTCTACATCACTGTCTCTCATTGCATGTCTCTGTCTTGTTTCTGGCTCTGTCTATTTGTCTGTGTGTCTCTCACATATACACTTCTGGGTCAACTTCAGCTCTCCTGCTTCTCACACATGTTGGCTGAATGTCCTTGGACATGTCTCCTAGCATTCTAGTGCAATAGACAATTCTTTAATAATTCTAGTTGCAGAACAGATGCAGATCCTTCTGCCTGCACATTGGCTGCCCCAGCATGCCTGAAATGTTGCACTTTCTTCATCTCTGCCTCTTCAAAAGAAACAGAACATTGTGCAGAGTAACAGCAATATTCTAAGGATAATCTATGTTGAAAACCCTCAGCTACTTTGATTAAAACATTGACCTAAGATGGTTTCAAAGGACATGTGATGAAAAATGCCCTCCACCTTCGGAGAGAACTGATGAACTCTGGGTGCAGTATGAAGCATATTTGTTTAAATTTCTTCTTGCTGGGGGTATATTTTGTGAATTTTCTTTTGCAATATTGCTAATATGGAAATATATTTGTCACGACTTCACATACATAATTGATACCTTTTCAAGGGGTGGGAGAAGGATGAGAAGCAGGAGAGAATTTGGAACTTGATTTTAAAAAATGAATGTTAAAACATTTAAATGTAATTGGGGAATATTTAATAAGTAAAATATATATTAAAGAAAAAAAACAGAAGACTAAGCTCAAGCTCAATCTTCCTTACAAAGCCCTTCTTTATTCTTGCTGTTGATGCTGTTATTGGCATCATCCTTCTGAAATCTATAATGTGTTCTTTTTCATTTAATGAACGTCCTTATATTTGCACATGTTGTCTCCTCATTGGAATGGAAACTCCTTGAAGGCAAGCACTGTATCATTTTTTAGTAACAGGCACATAGCAGGTGCTTAATGAAGTTTTGTTGAATGATTAATTGTTAGAGGAAACTATCATGTTATTACCCATGTGATCTCTGGTAATTTATTTCTTTTAATCTCAAACTAATCTGTCAAATGAGATTTGACTAGAAAATTTTTAAGGCTTAGTTCAGTTCAAAATTGATGATCTCAATGATTACTTTTAAACCTAGTTGCCTCTGACTGACCATGTCTTTATCACTTCAGGGATGTTGAAAGTTCATTTCAAGGAGAAGTATTCAAAAGAGTGAAAGGAATGCTGAAAGCAGGACTGGCTTCAAACAAAACTGGCTTTGAATCCTGATTTTGCTACTCAGTAGACATATGCCTTTAGCAAAATCTCTCCTCATTGGAACTTATTCCACTCATTTATAAAGCGAAAGAGTTTTTTTGGATTAGGAGAGTTCTGAAGTTACTTCTACATGTGGTCTTCTACTTAATTAAAGATGGAGTCTTTTCATAATTCTCACACAGAAAATGATGATCACAATTGTGATACTTTGTTCTCTCCCTCCCACCAACCAAAAAGAATTCTGTGTCTATTAGTGTAAATCTCAAAATCTTCATCCCAGAGGCACAAATTAGAAACAAAATACAAACTGCTATTGACTTAACACATTTTGTATAATTAGTATGGAGTTGGGAAACCAGTGGAATCCTGTATAGCCAAGGGAGACATTAGGATTTGAAATATTTAGTTATAAGAGACTTTAATCCCATAAAAACACTTCAACTATCAGTTTACAATAGAGAAACTAAAGAAGAAAGCAAGTAGGCATTAAGTAATCAAAATGAATTAAATGATCAATATTTGATAAAATTAAATAATAAAAGTCTAATGTGATCCAGGCACTATTCTAGAGCCTGAGGATATAAAGACAAAAAGACCATTTCTTCCTTCAAAGAGCTGACATTATAACTTGGGAGTTATATATGTATGTATGTGTGGCTCTACTTATCTATATTTTTACACACAAACATGTATACATGTACATACCCATATATATATACATGCAAACACATTGATGTTTAGTTCTTTCAATTGTGTCCAACTTTTTGGGACCTCATCTGAGTTTTTTTTGGCAAAGAAAACAGAATGGTTTTTTGTTTCCTTTTCCATCTCATTTTACAATTAAGGAAACTGACATAAAGGGGGTGGAGTGACTTGCCAAATGTCACAAAATGGGTGTCTGAGACTATATTTGAACTCAATATGAGTCTTCCTGACTCAAGATCTGGCAAGCTATCCTCTGTGCCACCTAGCTGTTCTAACACATAAATATGCATATTTAAATATATACACATAAAACCACATACATATACATGTAGTATACTTTTTAGATGTATATATTTATAGAATAAATTTAGATATATAGATAGATGCATAACACATGCATTTTTGTGTGCACACATATAAAATCTTTATAAGGAAACCTTAAAATGGAGACCAAGACAGTCTTCTTCAATGTATAGTTAGAAATATCTTAAATCCCTAAAACTACATTTTCCAAAATTCCTTTCTGAATTACCCAGAATGCTTTTCCCTTTGGCGACATTTGAATCATCACGTTTGTATATAGTTTGCTGTAACTCCTCCCTCTTTCTCTTTTGCTTTCCTGAGTGGGCTGGGTTAGTATCTTTTTAATTAGCTTTTTGTGTTTGTTTATTATTAATAAAAATTATAAAATATAATATTTGGTTATTGAATATCAGTTTTAATCTCTACATCAAAAAGGAGTCTCATGAGATTAGTCTTAAAAGAATCCATAGAATCCTAGAACTGAAGATTACAGGAGAAAGGATTTCAGGCCTCGGGAATGACTAATGTAAAATGATGGAAATGGGAGTAATGATCAACAACAACGCCAGAACTGTTTGGTCACAGGATTTGTGACAGGGATAAAACTATCTTGGCAGAATCCTAATTATTAGGATGGGAATTCAAGACAAAACCAAAACTTTTCATATGGAGAAAAAATAAAAATAATAAAAAAAACACTCTCTTCCCAGATTTTCAGAGCATAGCCCCATTATCCCAAAGAAAATAAGGTTGGCCCTTGGGGAGGACCTTGAGAGCAATGAAACCATGAGATTCATGATCTAGGGAAAGTTACACTAAACGGTGGAGGACCATGAAGTAAGGCAGAGAACAGTGATAATCCTGGGGGCGGGAGGGGGGGGAATGAAATTGGTCTCAAAACAGTTCCTCCCATTTTCCTCAAGAGAGTTATGGCTGTGCTTGGCAATGGGTCCCAGGAAGACCTTGAAAAACATGAATTCTGGTTAAATATTCATGACTTGTTCTTTAAAGCTCACTAATATGTAATAGACCCTAGCTAAGTGCCAATAAGTAACCAAGACTTTGAGTGCTAATCCCCTATCTTGGTTTCCTTTCATTTCTAGAGATCTCTCAAAATGTGGGATGAAAAGTTTCCCAGGAAACAGACTTTTTAGGACAACAAATTGGCCTTTCTACATCTAAGAATAGCACTTGTGTTTTCAGCACATGCGTTTGGATCATATATGTCAGTCACGTTGACGAGTGTGTCAATAATCTGTGCATTAAAGAGTCCCCAGGGTGTCATCAACATGAAAGCATAACCACTTTGGAG
The DNA here is from genome assembly GCF_016433145.1 of Gracilinanus agilis. NCBI lineage: Eukaryota > Metazoa > Chordata > Mammalia > Didelphimorphia > Didelphidae > Gracilinanus > Gracilinanus agilis. The sequence goes on from NC_058134.1 coordinate 32,537,236, forward strand.
TTATTATGGCTGCCTGTGTCAGTAACACAGATATTTATATGATGAAACAAAATGGCTCTAGAGGAACCATTAATGCTAAAGAGGCAGACAACATACATTTTATAAATTCCTTAGTGTTTACAAGATAAACTATAATTGTAAAAGAATCATTATGAAAAAGGTCCCCAAATGAAAGGCAGAGTTATAAATACAGATAAAGCAGACAGTAAGGCAGGTAAATAGCTGTTAACTCCATTCCCAGTGTCAAAGAGATCAACACTGATTCTATTTAGAAAATTATATATGCATTTTTAATTTCAATTTCATATCCAGTCTATTTGCAAGGCTTGTTCGGTTCTTCTTTGCAATGTCTCTTGAAGGTACCCCCTTCTCCCTTCTAGCATTTCCAGCCTCTTGGTACAGGATCTCATCATACATACCTGGAATATTCTAACAGTCTGTTGGGTGGTCTGCCTACAACAAGATTCTCCCTGCTCCAGGCCTTCCTCTAGTCAGATTCTCCACTGATTTTCCTAAAGTGCTGTTCTGACCATGCCACCACGTTTAATAAACCTCAGTGTCTCCCTATAGGTTCAAAATTAAGTCCTCTGTTTGTCATTCAAACCTTCTTCATAACTTCACTCCCCAGCGCAACTATCTACCCCATTCCCGAAGCCAACACGCAATTCCACTGGATTTTACATGTGTCATTGATCAAGACCTATTTCCATATTATTGATATTTGCATTAGGGTGATCGTTTAGAGCAGGGGTCGGCAACGTATGGCTCTCAGGCCATATCTGGCTCTTTTGAGGGCCAGATATGGCTCTTTCTGCTGGAGCCATAAAGCCAGTTTTTTTCAGGCGCTGTTACAGGAGCGGCACTGTGAGCACTGGACAGCTCTCACGAAATTACATTTTAAAAAAGGTGACGTTTATGGCTCTCACGGCCAAAAAGGTTGCTGAACCCTGGTTTAGAGTCTACATCTCCAATCATATCCCCATCGACTCATGTGGTCAAGCAGCTGTTTTTCTTCTGTGTTTCTACTTCCACAGTTCTTTCTCTGGATGTGGATAGCATTTTTTCTCATGAGTCCCTCAGAATTGTCCTGGATCATGGCATTGTTGCTAGTAGCGAAGTCCATTCCACTTGATTGTGCCCCTATGTATAAGGTTCTCCTGGTTCTGCTCCTTTCACTCTGCATCAATTCCTGGAGGTTGTTCCAATTCACATGGAATTATTTTTACTAAATCTTTCCTCGATAATAAAAAAACATCTCCTGTTTGTTTGGAATTATAGCAATTTGAAGCAATGATGTTTAAATCTTCAATGTTATATTTTATTTAATATTAAATATTATTTTCTCTCCCTCTAACCTACCCATACTGAAAAGGAAAAGGAAAAAATATGAATAATCCAGCATAGGAAATTCTCACACTGTTCACATCCAAAATAAAGAAATAAAAATAATCTCACTGTGTGTTGTAAGCCTATAACCTCCATGTTAACAGGTAGATAGCATGATTTATCACCAATCCTCTAAAGTCATGGTTTGTCAGCATGTTAATCAGAATTTTTAAATCTGCTAAAATTGTTTGTCTTTTTAGCCAAAACATTCATGGAATAATAAGCTCTTAAATGTTCTAGAAAAGAAGAGAGTCATTTGTTTTAAAGGTGCTAAAATATGAGAATTTGTAACTTCACTTTTCAAACACAAACACAATAGATTCTAATTCAATGTAGAAGCAACTATTCTCACAAAGATAATGTTTCAGAGATTAGTGCCATCATCTTCATGGTTGAGTACCTTGAAAGGAAAGAAAAAAAGGTTACCATAAATCTAAAGTATATATCATGGGATTTTCTATTTAAATTAACAACATGTTACTGACATGACTTGTTTATTAGATTAGTAAAAGTTTCTCCATATTACCTTTTATTCTAAGGATTTATACTTGAACTTGTATTGACAACATGCTCTCAATTGTTCAGGCCATACATTTAATGTTTCAAAGCCATTTTCTGTGATCTAGACATAAATAATAATAAAATATTCAAGCTCTGCATTTTTTTTCTTTTCTGCAATGAGTTTTCATTTTTATTAACTGTCTAAAGTTGACTTCAGAGATGATTAATGCCATTATCTATGCATTGTGTCTAGAAAGTGTTATTGTAGCTAGCTTATCCAGTTATTAATGTTTCCTAGGAGAATTCTGGTTTAAAATGTAAAAAAATAATATTTAATTTTAATAAGTCTTTGCAAAAAGAATATACTGTGTCATACAATGTCACAAGTTTTGGCAGAAAGATAAATTCATCAACCACTATATATATATAAAGGACTTATTTTGTGCCAATGTGATGAAAACTGGGAATACAAAGGAAAAGAAAAAGAAAGTCCCTGCCCTTAAGGAGATTATATTCTATTAAAGAAAGCCACACATAAAAGTCAATTAAAGATGAAGAAGGAAGGAGTTACTCTCAGGACATAGTGACAAAATCAAAATAAGGAATTCCAGCTGATCTGCATTCATCTTCAAACTGGAAATTTCAGAAGGGGCAGAGGCAAGATGGCGGGTTAGTAGCAGAGAAAGCTGAAACTGCTCTGATAATCCTTCCAAACCAATCTTTAGAAAATGCCTCATAATTATAGGAGTCAAAAAACAACAGCAAGACATAATGAGGGGACTCTCCCACTGAATACATCTTGAGAGATATTAATGGTCAATATTCATGGGATAAGTGGGAATCAGAAAGAAAAGGACAGACAGAGGAGTGCTGTCCAACCAACCCCACCTACTATTACATATTTGAATCTAAGGTATATGCCAACTTTGGGATCCTGGGACCCAAGCTACACCAAGAATAGAGTACTCCACACCAACCCCTTGAAGTACCAGGCCCTGGCACCAACCTGCTATGAGGCCCAGAAGTCCATTGAGCTTGGCTCTGTCAAGCCTATACTGTGAGGAATACCTAGCCCCAGAGTAAAATAGGTCGCAGTGCAGAGACCTGCAAGTCAGAAGCAAAGGAGACAGAATCATCAGCTTTCAGAATCCCCAGTCCATAGGCCAAAAAAAAAAGGGGGGGGCTTTGAAAATGATCAAACAGCAAAAGAAACACCTAGCCCTAGAAAATTTCTGTGGCGAGGAAGAGCAAAGAACAGAATGAGCATGGAATGGTGAGATCTTAGAAATCACATGAAAACATCTAATAAAAACAGCAACTGGTCTCAAGGTCTGAAAGAACTCAAGAAGTAATTCAAAAATAAAATAAGACAGATTGAAGAAAAATGGGGAAGAAGAAATTAAAGTAATGCAAAAAAAAGAAAATAACAACTAAAAAAGCAAAATTTGTCATTTGGAAAAAAGACACAAAAATCTGATGAAGGAAAGAGTTTAAAAAAAAACAAAATTGACTATATGGCAAAAAAGACAAAAAAATGCAATGAAGAAAAGAGTTCCATGAAAAGTAGAATGGACCAAATGGAAAAGGAGGATAAAAAGGTCTTGAAAGAAATTCATTATTTAAAAATTAGAATTGGGCAAATAGAAGATGACTTCACAAGATATTAAGAAACAATAAAACAAAATTAAAAGAATGAAAAAAAATAGAAAAAATGAAATATCTCAATGACAAAAACAACTTACCTGGAAAATAGATCTAGGAGACATCATTTAAGAATGACTGGTTTACCCAGAAGTCACTACCAAAATGGAAATTTTAGGAAGAACTGACCATTTGGAGAAAGGATCAGGCATGGTGACAGAAATAATGATTGAATTATGGTAATAAAATCCAGAGTGAAGAATTGCTAGCCAGAGTTCAAAGAAAGGAAAGTATAAGTTTAACAAAGCTTTGAAAAATATTCATCCTTTGTCAGGTCATGTGTCAGAGTTTTGGTGTAAAATTATGATCTGTACACTCATAGTCCTTTGATTTCTTTTCATGGGGCAGCTATTTGGCATAGGGAATTGTGGACCAGACCTGGAGTCAGAAGGCAATGGTGAAGAGGGAGGCATGAGAGATATCTAGGCATGGAAGATAACCAGTAAAAATTCATTGTAAGGAGGAAGAACTGAGTTCAAATCTGGCCCCAAAGACCTACTAGCTAGGCAAATAACTTAGGATTTATTTGCCTCAGATTGCTCATCTGTAAAATTGGGATAATTATAGCACTTAAACATCACAGCAGATGATAACTTTTCTAATATGAAGAACTTTACATATCCTACTAACTTGGGAGGGTTTTAACTATGATGGAACCAATTACTTATTAAAGTATCTAATAAAAAGCAATCTAAGTTTGGAGATAATTATTATCCAAATGGATACAAAATGATGACTTTTGGTGATTTCATAGCTCTTGGTGTATAGTAATTGCTAAATAAATATTGTTTTTTTCTGTGCATTCATTCAGCAAATCTTAAAGACCTTTTAAATTATAGATAATTATAATAAAAAATCCTGAAGGGAATACTGACACTGACAAAGTCATAGTTTTGTTACTGAATAAAAATTCAACATATTCAAGTTCAGGGGTCACCTTTTGAGTCCCAATACTGGTATATGTACTGCAGCAGATGATGGATTAGTTAATGAGACTGGCAATATGGAATTTGTACTCAGGCTCCAATATTAAGCCACTTAGATAGATAATCATAAACAAATGCCTTTTGAAAATGTTCTTTGGGACCAAATGGTTCACTGTTGCATGTCATATTTTTTATCCACAAGATGCTAAGAGTCAAATCTCAGGAGATATTATAGTCACAGAATATCAGAGTAGAAAGTCACTTCAAAAGTAAAATAGCTCAACTCCCAAAATAAGTGAAAATATTTTCTACAATAATTTTAGCAAGTGGCCACGCAATCCATATTCTAACCAATTCTGGCATAGCACTAATTATGGGGAAATAGTCCCTTAATTTAAGCTTCTCTTCATATCTTTCATCAACTGTTCCTAATTTTGCCCTAAAGAGAAAAGTCAAATCATTCTTCTAAATGAACATCTTTCAGATATCTTAAGACAGTAATCATGTCCTCCACCTAACAACAAAGCCTTCTTTTCTTTAGTGCAAATATAGCAATTTTCTTCAAAATATTTTTATATGCTAGCAATTTTGTAGCAAAGTCAACAAATGGGGCTTTGGAAAGATAATTCATTCACATTTCCTGGCTCTTTTTAGTGATTTTCATTTATAAACTATGTTGGCAAGCTGATCAGGGCATTTATTTTGCAAAGTGAAATGAGCAGACCCAGATGGGTTGTGCCACCTTAAGAAACATAGAAACATCCATGATTTTCTTCATGGATATTACAACATTCCTTCACATCAGAACACTTTAAGTCAAAGAGTATCAATATAAAAGCTTTAATGAGTTCAGCATATTACATTGGACAAAAAACAAGATGAAAACAAGGTTTATCTCTGTAGGTTACCAGTATTTTTTTATGGAGGCAATGAAGATAATCACTATCATGATTAGGAGAGACTTTTTTGCTATTTGCAGGCTTATTGGAATATCAAAGCATCAATCTCAATAAGATATTCAGGCAGTCAATCATCCATTATTGTGTTTTAAGGTAATTTCAGAAAGGACAGTAGATTTGGAGTTCAAATCTTTGCTGTGAATTTTACAAGATATGTAACTCTTGAGGAGTCACTCAACCTCTGGGTGTCTCAGTTTTCTCATCTGTGAAACAAGAGTCTGGCAAGCTCATTAATGCTCTTTTGGTGGAGGTGTGAATAAGTCCAACTGTTCTGGAAAGCAATTTTAAACTAAAGTAAAAACAATCATTAAAATTTGTATACTCTGTGCCTCTAGTAATACTAAAAAACCGTCCTATATGACAAAATGACCAAAGAAGCAAGGAAAAGAGCAATATAAACAAAATATATTATGAGTTCTTTTTGTAGTGTTGAGAGAACTGGAAACAAAAAGCATAACCTCTCAATCGAGGAATGGCTAAACCAGTGATGATATAGGAGTACAATGGAATACTACTGTGTAAAAAATTATGAATGATCCTATTTCAGATAAGCCACAGAAGAAATATATGAATTAATGCAAAGTGAAATGAGCAGAACCAGATGGGGGAAAAACAATCATGCAATAGCAGCAGAATGTAAGAACTCTCACTAATTCGTTGATTAATCACAATCCCAGAAGTCAACAATGATTCATATTTCTTACTTTATAAACAAAATTGTGTTGGGGTCCTTTGATGACATCTTCATTAGTCTCTCTATCTCATTTTCATCATTTCAATTCATGATACACACAGTTTTTCAAGTGATTTTCCTTAAATTCTGGTTTGACCATGTAACTCTACAATTCAATAAGTTCTGATGGCTCCCTATTGTCTTTTTTTTTTTGACCCTTGTACTTCGGTGTATTGTCTCATAGGTGGAAGATTGGTAAGGGTGGGCAATGGGGGTCAAGTGACTTGCCCAGGGTCACACAGCTGGGAAGTGGCTGAGGCCGGGTTTGAACCCAGGACCTCCTGTCTCTAGGCCTGACTCTCACTCCACTGAGCTACCCAGCTGCCCCCTCCCTATTGTCTTTTAAATAAAAAATAAACTCCTTTGTTTTGACCTTTACAACCTTACACAATCTGTTCCTGGCCAACTCAACCTTTCCAGATTTGTTTTACATTATTCAATTTCCACAAACTACAACTGTGCCAGACTGGTATTCTCTCTCTTCCTCATTAACATGTTCCATCTCCAGACCTTTAGTTTTTGCATAGACTTTCCACCCTCTGTCTTGAAAACTTTCCTTCTGCAATATTGTCTCACCATCTAGCCAGTTTACCATGAAATGTTAGGTTCTTGAAAACTGAGACTGTCTTCCTTTTGTTTTTATCCTCACTTACTGAACCATAGTGGAAACTTGGTAAATACTTTTGGATTGATTGATTTCCTGGCACCCTTTCTACCTCACTGTCTCTCATCAAAGGAATGAATGACTGATTTTGAACTAATGTCCAAAATAACTGCTTCTTGTACTCTGAGTTTTTTAATAGAATTGCTTCAAGTGGATTCCACTTCCAAGGCAGAGATGAGAGAAATTGAAGAAACCACTATTTCAAAGTACTCCAAAGTTCTTTGTTTGTGTGTTGTATCCACTTTCGAAGTCCTTTCAGAGTAATAATTGTGATACCAGTCTATCTTTGTGTTTTCTCTGTAGTACTCAAGAGCAAGCACAGGAAGGGAAATCATACAACTGTTGACATGTTTTTTGCAGAAACCATGGGAGACTAGAGCTTGGGATATCTTTCTTTGAGCATATACAGGGCTAGGAATAACAACCTGGGAAATGTCAAAGACTATACAGTGTCAAGACACCAGAATAGCTTGGAGGCTAGATTCTGTGTTGCTATGTGAAAGGTAAGATGATGTCCTCGAGTTTTGAAAGGAACCAACAAAATATATTCATTCTGAAAAAAATATTAAGACTAATGTATGACTTTTGCTGAACTTTAGAAAGATCAGTTTCATAGCTGAAGGGAAAATGGATTAGAGTAGGGAGAAACTTGAACTGGAGACATCAAACAAAATAATTGCAATAGTCCAGATATGAGATGATGAGGGTTTGCACCATGATAGAAAACCTAGGATCTTTCTAAAATAGTTGTACCTTGATCCTTCCAACCCTTATTTTCATGTCTGGATCTATAAATTCTTCCCAATCCTTCCCTGTCTACACCTAAATTTTCATCAGTGTGGGAAGTTCTTAATAAGGAAACTATCACTGCTAATATGGATCAATAGCTATTCTGTTATTTATAGTCTTAGAGAGTTGCCCAGGGCCACAAAATGTTATGCAACTTGCCCAGAAAAACACAAGTCATAGCCTGTATATATCAGAGATGGAACTCAAATGAAGTTCTCTTTGATTCCAAAATAGCCTCTTTAAGAAAACAAACAAACCTTACCGTCCATTTTACCTTCCATTTTACAATATTTGTTATAAAGCAGAAGAGCAACAAAGGCCAGGTAAAGGGTGTTAAGTAACGTTTCCAGGATTGCAAAGCTAGGAAGTATCTGAGTCCAGGTTTGAAGAAAAATCACTTGTCTGTAGGCCTGGTTCTCAATCTACTGAGCCACCTAGTTTTATCCACCCTACCCCAGACTGGTTCTTTATTCATTAATGCTGCTTTTCACATAGTTATTCTTTTATTTTGTCACTGGTGGCAAGGTCAATATTTCCATATAAAATGGAAAATAATGGAAAATTGGGGATGTTTTGACCTTGTCATTCCAAATTTCTTTTATTGGGAAAATTTTCTATTTTACATCATCTGTTGCAGGCAAAAAAAAACTAATTTTGAGGTCCTCATAGTTTATATAAAAAGGAAGGATTATTATTAAAGATGAATGTTGACAGTATTATCAGCAGGGCTACATTTCCTTCATATTATGACTTCAAATTTTAGGGTTTTTAATTTGTAATAGAGTGTGCATTGGTCCAAAAAATGTCATGGGTAAGTTTCTGCCTGCTAACATGAGCTCATCAAGAAAGGTAACTTTCTTCTACAAAGAGTCTTTTTAGTTCTGTGCTCCAGTGAGACCTTTGGTGCTGGAAGTCATGTCCTTTCAGATGACAGTGGTGAACGGGAAGGAGACAAGAGGTGAAGTGAGTTGGAAGTCTTTTCTCCTGTCTGTTCGCTCTCACTGTGATAGGGTCATTCATAGTGTTTCCAGGTGATTGATCCATGAAGGGTCAAATCAAGCTCAAAGTAAAGAGTATGATGGGCAAGACCTCATCCTGATCTCTCACTGGCTAACACTCTTTGTCTTTTCAACTAGTCTTCAAGCACTCAAAACAGTTTTGGCATTTAACTGGCTTTCCAGCATGGGTTAGCACATTTTTAATAGCAATAGATTACAGGGAACACCGTGTCACTTAAAAAGAAGATAGGTTTTTGGCACCTTCCTCCACTGATTAAATGTGGCTAAGTATAATCAATGCCAATCTCTTTGTGAGAGGCTTTCTTTTGTAAGCTGCTATTCTTCTGTGTAACTAGTGATACTGTATACCTCCAGATAGAAAATACAAAGACTTCTGGTTTTGGATTGGACTCAAAGGGAAGCAACTGACTGATAAAACCAAAACTTAGGTCTTTGGTATATTATTCCTCATTTGTCTTTATTCTCCACATATCTGTGAGTTGATGTGGCTGCTCCACCAAAAATAAACAGACAAAAAGGATGTCAGCATTTCCATGTAATTGAAAAAGTCATAGCACTATGGATTTTTTTTTGGCATTTTGGTAACCCTTCTCAATTACACATCTTCAGAAATATTGCTCCAAATGATAAAAATAATGAATGTGGAGCTAGAGTTGTTTATGGAGGAATCTCAGAATTTCAGATTCTTAAAAGACTTTAGAACTGAGAAGCCTCTCTCTAGCACACTCTAGCAACCCATTTAGTACTTGCTAAAAATACAAGGAGAAGAATATGATTACCTCCATTGTTGAACAGATCATTTTACTTTCAAATAACTGTTAGAAAAGTGTTGTTTTGATTTTTCCTTGCTGTCCAGCTCAAAATTTCCACTAATTTCTCTGAATTCTCCGTACATGATTCAAGAAGAAGTCCAATTTCTTCTTGTTAGCTCTGCTCTTAATTTTCTTGAATATATCCATTAAAGTATTCCCCAGATATTCTTTTTTTTCCAAGACAAACACCCCCAGGTTCATCAGCTTATTTTCACATGACATGATCCATGGTCTCAAAACTTTTCATGATCCAGTTTTCAGGACATGCCCTCATTAATGCCTTACTATTCTACCTAAAATTTCACACTAAGAACTAAGCAAAACTATGAGATATGTTCATACTTGTGCTGGTTACATGGATCCTCTATCCATGACTTAGAGTATTTCTCTCTAATCAGAATCAAACTTTTTTATGGGTTTTCCCAATTGCCTCAATTAACTCATATTAAACTTAGTACCTGCTAACAGTCCCTGAATTTTTTTAAGAAACAAAAATCCTTCTTCCAATTTTACTTTTATTTTTGGAGCTCCAAAATTTGACTTTAAACTTATCCCTATTGTCAGTTCAAACCAGAAGAATACGCATTTATTAAGTGCCTACTGTGTACCAGGCATTCTCTTAAGTGCTAGGGACACAAATATAAGCAAAAAATACAATTTTTGTTTTCAAGGAACTCATATTTTTATTGAGGAGGCAGCATGCAAACAACTTTCAACATACATGCCAGACACAGGATCAATTGTATATAATCTCAACGTGAAGGCACTAGCATTAAGAGAGATCAGGAAAAATTTCTTGAAGAAGGTATGATCTTAGCTGGGACATAAAATATGGCAGAGAATTCAGGAGGTAGAGATGCTGTAGGAAAAATTTCTACGCAGTAGGTGGTGGGGGAAACCAGTGATAACATATTCCTGTTCAATGCCCTTTCCAAAATATGGTTGAAAATATGAATTTAATATAACACTTTGAATGTGATCTAACCAGGGCATAATACAGAAAGATTACCTATTTCTGAATGTCACAATGGTAAATGAAATCTATAATTACATTAGCTCCCATGGCTGCCACATCATATTGCTGGCTCAACAAGCTACCCCCCTCCAACTTTTTTCAAATAACATTGTTTTCCTCATTTTGTGGCTGTAGGTTGATTTTTTTTCACAATTTTAAGATCTCATAGTCTCCCTATTGAATTACATTTTATCAGATCTAGCACCATCAAATATTTTTTAAATGCTGGGTCTGTTATCTCACTCTCCAATCTTTATGTCATCTACAAATTTAATAAATATGCCATCTGTGCTTTTATCTAAGCCACTAATAAAAATGCTAAATAGCATAGAGGCAAGCTCAGATCCCTGGGAACTCTACTGAAAACCTTTTTTCCAAGTTGATGTTGAACCATTAATGACTACTTACTTTTTATACTTACATAATTAATTTTTCTCTTTGCCTCAATTTCATTACCTGTAAAATAGCGAAATAATGATTGCCCATCTCCCAAGGATATTGTATATGTGAATTGCATTACTTCTTAGGAAAGAGATTTTTTTTCTCTTCTACTAAGTCAATTGCCTTCCACACTTCATTCAGGAAACAAAATACACTTAGAACAAATAGTATTAGAGTAGCAAAGACTGGAGTTCACCAAGTTTGCATTACCATGAGAGATGCCTCAGCTGTGTCCCTCATGTTTGACTCCCATACTATTTCCAAAAGTCATATATTTATGAAAGGCAGCAAGAACTGGTGGACAAGGCATTGGAGTGGGAAATATAACAGATGGATTAATGTTTCCACTGACCTTCTGAATGTCCTTGAATAAAAAATTTGTTCTTAGATTCCTCATCTGTCATTCTGGGAAAATGTGCCCTCTTCCTATTGCTAGAATTATCATCAAAATTAATCCTTTAATATTTACAAAGGATATTGAGCTATGAAGAGAGAGATAACATGTAATTATCATTGTGACCCTTATAAGTAATTGTTAGGCTATTTGACATTGGTGAGAAATCAGGGAATCATAGAAACAAAGGAGAATGATGATAGAAAGACATCAATGATGGTTAGGTAGTAAAGGGAGATGAGATGAAGGAAACTGTGTGGAATGGCAAGTACAGATGAAAAGAAAAGTATTTTCATTCAGACCTTCTATTTCTTCATTTCGGAGTAAAGAATCACTTCTCTCCAGAAGTGTTATTGTAAGAATTAAGATATAATGCAAGTAAAATCTTTGTGGTCCTTAAAAGCACTATATAAATTAGTAGCTACTATTATATACTTTCAGTTTAGCAGCTTTGCCCAAAAGGATCCACACACTCTTGTATTCTAGACCTACTATTTTTCTGTAACATTTATTGGCCTGTCCACTACTAGTCTGAAGTAGCCAAAGCACTTAACAGTAAGCAGAACCAAGAGAATGAACTGACCCCAATAATAAAAAGGAAATGAGTTTGAAAGGCTTCAAAACACTGACAAATGCAATAATAAATGTTACATATGGAGAACTGACAGTGAAAAATATGTCCATTATTTTGGTAGTGATATGATCAACTGGATGTGTAGAATTGGGTATATAGTTAGAAGTAGTCAATGTTTTGACTATTTTCTTTGTTGTAAGGGAGAACTCAGGGTGAGGATCAGAGATTGAATCATTAGAAGTAACATGGATATAATTAAAGCTTCAATAATACATACATTATTTACTTTTAAACATATCCTCCTTTTATTTCTCTTCTCTGGGTGTCAGTTGCTTTGAGGTTGTTGAATTAAATAGAGTGCCTGGCCTTAAGTGAGAAAGACCTGAGTTCAAATACGGTCTTGGACACTTATTAGCTCTATGACCCTGGGCAAGTCATTTATCCTGTTTGCCTCAGTTTCTTCATCTGTAAAGTGGAGATAATGGCATCTACCTCTCAGTATTTTTGTGAAGATTAAATGAGATGATAATTATAAAGTGTCTGAAACACAATAACTGTGATACAGCCATCAGCTATTATAATTATTAGTCTATACAATGATGTATCTTGACTAGATGACTTCCACATTTTCCCCAGCTCTACGACTCAATAATTTCATTCGTTCAAATAAAGACATTTCAGACAAAGGTATAATACCATAGGAATGTGCCAGGGATGAAATAAATTTAGAAAAAAAAACCTATGTATGAAATATTTATATTTGTATATATACATATATATTTATACACACATATCACTTCAATAGATTTGTGTTCAGATTCATTTGAGTATGATCTCTATCATTGTAGATTACAACCTATACCTTCTTTCTCAACTCATGTAATTGTGATCTTTGTTTTCCCATAGATATTGAATGGAAGAGCCACCCAATGTATGTAGGCCTTCTTCTATGTCAACATACCATTTAGAGCTTCTAATGTTACTCTTAGCTTTCCTATATGTCACTCTCACTGTTACTTTCTATTCTGATTATACATTAAATCAACAATGTTCCATGTGCTACTTGAAGGCAGATATACTACAAGAAAAACATTGTTATTAATGTTTTCTCCACATTACTTTTCTTCTTCAAAAAGGACATGAGAAGAAGAGAGTTTAGTTAAGTAATGGCAGTTGGCCTTAAGTAAATAATTTACTATGCAGTGTCCCATTAATTCTCTACAACTCCAATATAGAGTAGGTACTGATCTGCATTGGTAAGAAGTTTCTTCCCTGGACATTCATTATGCTAATGAAATCATAGACCTGATACTTGGCACCACCCTACCCTTAATTCCCCTCATGACAATGGCAACTAATTGAAATGTCCAATAAATCTTAATAAACACTAATGACAAAGAAAGCAAACATTAATGTTTTGGGAGAGATGAAGAGTGGACAAATTCTTTAATGACAGCATTATCAAATTTTTTTCTTATTTATATAGATCACTGGTACATCTTCCCTTCTTCTGCCCAAACACTATTTCATTCCCATTTTAAAGATTGATTTTTATGATTTACTGCTATTTCCATTTTTTAATCTAGATTTTTCTCTTATCCTTCATCCTATAGGGTTTTAGTTATCAAGCAGCTTTCCATCTATTTTAAATGTATTCATACTCTCATACTGCTTCCTCTGTGGGTGGCCAAAATGGGTATAGGACTATCCTTTACAAAGCAAGTTCTCGTTTTCAGAGGACCAAGGATTAAGATATTAGACAAAACAAACAAGTCAAATGGATTCTTTATGGTACTCAGAGAAAGAATCGGTACTTAGCACTCTTCTGGTTGTCTAATGAAGTAAATTAAATATAAACATCGGAATTGATAAAGTACATCAGGCAAGAAAGAAATTATTTTACAGATGTCTGATCCTCCAAAGAATGTGGGGTGTGTGTGTATGTATGTGTGTGTTCATATGCATTTTTATATTTGTGCATTGGTGTGTGCTTAACCTTAAGTGGAATGTGTCTTCTAATTAAGCTTAATGTTTGAAAATCAGAATTAGATGTGAAATTAAGGCAAGCTAGTATTTAATCAGAGACCAAATTTTACTCTTCAGTGATAAGGATGTTCAGCTTAAAAACAGTTATGCAATGAAATTCACTTATTCTTTTAAAGGATGTGATGATGGCAATCATGGCAAAAAATATATCCAATTCAAGGAGGAAATGAATAAGTTTCCCTCTGGAAAAGAGCCATTGTCTCACAGAGGGCATTATCCAACTCAAAGCCTATTTTTACTACTAAAAACAAAAATGAAAATGAAAAGGGTTGTTTTACCAGCATCTCATACCACACACACACACACACACACACACACACACACACACATTCATACATTTGCATGTCAAACAAAATGAAAACCAAACCCCAATTCATTGAGTCTATCTTGGAATGGGATCAGTATAATGTATCACAAGTAGAAAAACCTTATAATCAACTAGATGAAAATCCATAATGATTCAATGCCACAATAATTTATTAAGTACCCAGGATACTCAAGCAACTATCCTGGATAGTGTGATGGGTTATAAAAAAAATGAGTAAACCTTAATTACTGCCTTTTAGGAGCATATAATCAAATACATGTCTACTGTTGATGAGGGAATTAGGGGATTGGGTTAGCAAGTGGTTGATTGTGGGAATTGAGTGAGCCATATTGACTCAATTTTGTGACTCACTTCTGGATCTAACTCAGTTTCCTTTCTATTCAGTGATGTGTCTAGTCCTATTTATGTCCTTTGGAATTTTGTAAAAACCTGTTTTTATTGCTGGACATAGTCCTGCATGGAGAGGAAAGCGAATCACCTCTACCTGTTGTTTAGAAATCTTAAACTAAGGATCTAGATCAGGAGTTGGCAATGTATGGCTCTTGAGCCGTATCTGGCTCTTTTGAGGGCCAGATATGGCTCTTTCTGCAGGAGCCATAAAGTCCATTTTTTTTTCAGGCGCTGTTACAGGAGGGGCACTGTGAGCACTGTACGGCTCTCACGAAATTACATTTAAAAAAATGTGGCGTTTATGGATCTCATGGCCAAAAAGGTTGCTGATCCCTGATCTAGATTATACTGAGGAGAAACCAGACAGATACAAAGGCTGATATAAGGTATTTTCTCACAAATACACGTTTCAAATATCCCATATGTCTTGTCTAAAACATGTATACATACAGGTCAATTGGCTATTGTTTCCATGTTCTCTTGACTGTTAATAGACACATGGGGGATGCCTCTTTTTTTCTGAATTTAGGGAACTGTACCAATAACCTTTCTTTTTCCTAACTTGTAAAGCCTTTGATCTTTCCTCCAATTAGAAATCAGATTGCCTAGTGTATTGTTTCCCTTTAATTTGCCTTACTTGATTAATTGTTTTTAATGGATAAAAGTCTGTCTTTTCCTGCATTTTTGGTCCAACACTAAAATGAGAAAGGGAACTGGTCCCAGTTTATTGGCCATTTGCCTGCTTTGCTTAATAAATCCATATGCTCAGAAGATCAAACCTTTCTTTCTCTAGTCATTTCATCTTTCATTTACCACATTGAGACTTCTCATTTACCTTTGAAGCAGCCAAATACCAAGAACAAATTCCTTTTAATATGCCAGAGTTTGCCTCATCCCCCTTCCTTTCACTGCTCCTGCCTCTTCCTGCTGGAAGCACTTTGAGAAAGACTATTTCCCCAACAAAACACACACACACACACACACACACACACACACACACAAATACAAAGGGAAGTTCTTCATATATTTGAAGAGAGAGATCACATCCTCTGCTTGGGTCTTCTCTTTTTCAGGCTTTATACTTTTTCAAATCCTTTAACGTTGCATATTTTGTCTTCTTTCTATGCCTGTTGTCCTCTATAGTATTTGATTTTAGACCTTTAACTAGTGTTTTATTTTCTCCTGTTCACCACAAATTTCATTAAAAAGCCTTTGTAGTTCAGTTTTTCTGTCAAAAGTAATCTTTTAATCTCTATTGAATGTTCTCCATCCCCTGCCAGTATCTTGTCAACCTAGGGATGACTTTGGCATTGTACTCCTACTGAGGTTCCCATATCTAGTCCCAGTTGAAACATAGATTAATCCAGGAGATGGAGTTTCCTAGATTTTGAAAGTTCATTCTACATTTCTATGGAATTATTAAAGGCAATATTGTCAAGTGCATATATTTAAATATATTTTCTTTCAATGTGAGTACTGGATCTGGCTTAAGGAGATGAGTTCAAATTCTATCTCAGGCATTTACTAATTTATGTGTCCCTGAGAAAGTCTCAACTTTTCTATGCCTCAGCTTCCTGGAGCTGGACTTGACATCTAAAGTTCCTTCTATCTTCAGATATGTGAACTTAAATATGCTTTAAAACCCTTGAAATATAGGTATTATTGAACCTGTATGTTGATCCAACAAAATCAGTAGATAATTTTTATTCCCTGTTTTTCATATAGTTCTTACCAGTAGAAAAAATATTCTGGATTTTTGGTTACTGAGATGAAGAGAAAAATTGAAAAGGTACCAAAATATTAATGAAATTAAACAAAATAATATAGAAATTCTGTTAAATTTCCTATCTGAATAAATTATGTGCCTACATATAAAAAGCCTAATTGCAGAAGTTCTCATTAGAAAAGACAATAAACGTAAGCTATGGCAAAGACTGTTGTATTATACAAAAATATTCTTTATTTTAGCATCACAGAATCATTGATAGAGCTAGATAAAGTTTAGAATTTATCGACTCTAACCTCTAAATTGTATAGCTTAAAAAAACCTGAGTCTTGGAAGAATGAAATAACTTGTTCTTTTGGCTACTTGTTACAGCATAAAGTGCACTAACTAGCCTTGGAGATGTGTTTGAATTCCACCTCTGACACTGACCATGTGTCCATGGGTCAGTCAGTAAAATGAGGGAGGTAGATTAAATTGCACTGAAAGTTCCTTTCATCCTATGTCTTTGACCGTATGATTCTAAAATGCAGCAGAGAGAAAAAGAACAATTCAGGAATGAAATACTTTATGGATGTACAAAGAAGTAAATGGATCATCTTATTACTAGAAAAGCAAAAAGACTAATCTGGCCAAATCATGATCAATTAGAAAACAGTTGATAGAAATCACCTCTAAAATATATGCTGATATTTTTACTTTAATCTGTGATAAGTATTCTTAGATATAGATCGTAATGTACTTCCAATACTTGATATATTTTATGTCATAAATAACATCGTTTTTCTTGACTTTCTAAATTCCATATTTTTTTATTAACTTGAACATTTACCTATTTCACTCATTACCAAGGACTGGTTCTCTTTCCCCTTTTTCTTTTCTAGTTGTTCCTTTTTCTCTTTTCTCTACTTTTTTTACACCTTTAATACACAACAATTGCAATTGTCATGTAAGATTGTGTAATTTATCTATCTGGGTAGATGTATATTTCTTGAGATTAGACTATAAAATATTTAGGACAGGGACTGTGGATTATCAAATGCTATTACTTTTCACCTCAATGTTCTGCACCCTCACAACAATGACTTCAAGATTCAGCATGTCTTTAGTATAGTTTCTGCCAACACCAGAATTGATTCTTGGCTTTATTATGTAGTCTTCATGCATGGACAAGGCTGGAGCACTTATCTCCCAGTGGCCATGTTGGAAAAGAGTATCTGAGGCAAGGTTGGCTATTAAAAATGAGAATTTTGCTGAAAACTTTTCCAGCTTAGTGACATCTGCTAGTATATCTTTTGTATCACATTGTCAATCAATCAGCCAATTAACAAGTATTTATAAAGTAGCTACTGTGGAACAGGCACTGTGCTAATTGTGTTGGATACAGAGATAATAGTGAAACAGTGCCTACCTTCAGGAAGCTTAAATTCTATAAGAAGAAGAAACATGTTTCCCCATAAGTATATAAGAAGAAATACAAGATTATTTGGAGGAGAAGGCAGCTGAGGGAATGAGTGAATAAGGACATTTCTCATGTAAAAGGTGGTTTTAGAGCTGATATTATCCTGGTCTAGGTTAGACTTCATGTACAATTAGCACAAAGAAGCCAATCTTACCAAATCACAAAATACAAGGGTTAGGGAACTATAAGATGTAAGAAGTCTAGAAAGATAGAGGGGTGCAAGGAATGGAGAGCTAGAAATTGTTGAGGTAAATTTAGACTTGATGTCAGGAAAACTTTCCCAATTATTAATTATCCAAAAGTGAAATGAGTTGCAGTATGAGGTAATAGATTATCTTTCACTGGTTGTCTTTAAATAAGCGCAGCTTGATCACTTTTTAGGTAAGCAATTGAGGGAATGATCCTTTGAATGTGGTTTGGGCTAGATGTCTGAAGTCCTTCCAATTCAGAGATTTACTGATTTTTAAGAATAACAGAACCCTCAGTCTGTTTCAGCAAACAGATACTGAATCTCCTTGCCAGGTTGAAAGATGTCGAAGCCAAGAACAACCTCAATTAAGAATAAAAAAGCAATTTGTAAAAAGATTGCCGAGGATGAATATGGATTGTCACAAGCAACATCCCTTCTTAAAACATCTGAGTGAAGATAGGGGAGGGTAAAATGAGTTTGTCAAAATCTTGGTATAAATCTCAACAAGACATTTCAGCTAACTTTGAAAGGAAAAGAAGAAATATGTGTAAGGTAAAAGAGGTCATCTAATATTATTAGTATGACATGTTTTCATCCCCTATGACAGTTGAAGTTCCATATTAGGATTTTTGAAGCCTTAGCCCCTGATATAAAAATAAGAAAGTAAAAATGACTCAAAATGACCATGTAAGTAACAGCTGAACCATACAAATATGCCGAGAAAACATGGGATACCTATGGGGGAAATTGGAAAGCCTTCTAATTTTGAGATAACTGAAAGAAAGGGAACCATTAAATGACATAAGTGATAGTATTACTCCCTCTCCTGTCCCAAATAATTACATTATTTATACAGAACTACTAATCCATGTACTTACTGTCCATACTGGTGCTAGTGCACATCATCATTAGTCTATTTTATATTTATTTTGCATTTATTCTGTACATAGTAACCAATATGTGTGATACCTTCCCAGTTAAAATGTAAATACTTTGAGGAGAAGAACTATTTCATCTTGGTCATTCTGCATAGCTGAATGCCTAACACATAGTAGATGCTTCGCAAATACTTGCCAATTGATGAATTTCTTCTCTATATTAAATATCATTGGTAAGGATCTAGTTGGGAAATAAGGACATGGTTTGGCTAACATCATAAAGGGAAAAATATTCACTAGCAAGTTATGTTAAGGCCTCTCCTTGTCTTGTGGTAAGTATTATTGAATCATGAAATAGAATAAAAGTCCTAAGAGGCCATGGAATCCTACCTAATCCTGACCACAAACCACATTCCATAAATGGTCATCAATCTTTTGTTTGAAGTCCTTAAGTGAGAAAAATCCCAATACCTCCCAGAGCAATCAATTCTGCATTAGGAAAGTTCTAATTGTTAAAAACAAACAAAAAAAAAAAGCCTTTCTCCACCTTGCAATCAAACTTAAATCTGGCTTGCTGTTATTTTTTCTGATGTTACCTTCCCTATAGCAACAAGCAGAAAAAATATATATAATTATTTTTTCCTCAAAGTCTTGATGATTGCTATAAACAATCCCCTTCACTCTTATCTTCAGGCTAACCATCTCCAAGTTGCTTAAATCAATATTTATGTAACACCATTTGCAGTACTCTTACTATCATGGCTGGTCTATGCCCTTCCTTTATAATTTGGTGCCCAGGACTGCTCACGTGATTTCATATATAATCCGATCAGCTTGTCAGTGCTGCATAGGATAAAATGAGGTCTCTCGTTAGCATGTCACATCACCCAGTTGTCATGGTATAGGCTTGGAGTCCACTAACACTGGTAGATTTTTTTTCACAAGATCAAGAATTTCTGGCCATATCGATCCTAACATATTTGGAAAATTGTCTTTCTTGACACAATAAAGAACTTAAAGAAAAGATAAGATCCTTCAATTGTTTCAATTCACAAAGAGCAGGTGTAGAATTAATTTTATTCCCAAGTTATATGCTAGAACAATAGTCTCTTTCATTGATGCATTATACACTTAGTGAAGAGAGGCATATTCTTCCCTTTAAATTGTTAGCATGCATATGCAATATTATATATCACGTTAGGAAAATCACCATATACCACCAAATCTCTTATAATGTCTTTAACAGTTTGTATCATTAGTGGAAGCAAATGGAAAAGAATTTTTGTTACATAATTCAGGGCTCAAAAGAAGATTCCAAATGCATTTCTGAGACTAATGCCAACTCTAAAGCTATATACTACAAAGTAATAGCAAACTTCATTATCTCTTGCATGTTATTACCCTGCTGAGTTCAAATATACTTTAGTATTATGTGACCTATAAAATGGTATTAAGCATTTTATTACTTGTTTACTGTCAACTTGGATCTTAAGACAGTTATTAAAGATTACACTGAGAAAATTCAGAGTACTACCACAAATGTTATTTTATGGCCCTGACAGGTTGGCCCTAATGTCTCTTGTCATAAAAGAAAAATAACAGAATAAATTTGGAAACAACAATCTAAGTATAATAGGAAGTATGAAGAATAAAAAAAAAACAGCATGTACAATTTCCCTTTCAATATTCTCTTTATTTTTTCTAACATCTGAGCCATTATTTTAACAGTTTCTCATGGTTACAAATTAGAAACAAAGTCTATTAAAATAATATTTTCTCTCCATGGCAAAAGGCATTGTGACAGCCACATTGTATGTGAGTGTCTGAGTGTGATATTGGCTTTCATAATCCATTACTGATTTTGATGGATGTTAGGAAAGTAAGGACACTCCACAGGGAAGGAACACTTCTGATTATAGGGATCATTGATTTTGATGAAGCATTTGATGTAAGTGAAACTTGTTTTAGTAACTTACATTTTCAGTGGAACTGGTCGATTTTTATCATGTCTACTCCCCCATAAAGGTATTCTCTGAGTTTTGCACATTTATTTTAAAACTTCTCAGACATACAAATGGCCAGATGCCCACTGATTTGATGACATAACATAATAGAAAGAGGATGATTTGGAATCAGAGGACTGATTAGGCAGGACTAATCTTTTATTTCCCCAGAATTCTTTCATCTTTCTCTTAATTTTTCTAAAAATTATCTTAAAATTGTTTTGTACTAAAAGACATATCTGAATATGTCCATAATGTATCTCTCTATTGGAATGTATTTCCTGTGGGGAGAGATTATTTCATAGTTGTATTTGCATCCCCAGGACCTAGTACAATATCTTGTAATATTGATCTATAAAAGATATATAGTGAATAGAATATATAGTTTAGAGTAGGGAAGTAAGGTTGCATAATAGAAAGATTCTTGAAGTCAAGAAGTCTCATCATCCAGTTTTCAAATCTGGCTTCAGACGCTATTAACTTTGTGTCCCTAGGTGAGGCATTTAACCATGTTTGTATCAGCTCCTAATATGTAAAATGAACTGGAACAAAAAATGAGAAACTATTCCTTTGTCAGAAAACCTCAAATAGGATCATGAAGAGTCAAACACAACTTAAATTATTAAAAAACAAAAAAAGGTATATGATAAATTTTACTTAACATCAATTTGTTCATTTCTTTGCTGTTTTTCATCTTTTAATTCTGTCCTGACAAATTAACCAACTAACAATCAAAAAGCATCTTTTAAGTACCTACTGTGTGCCAAGTTCTAATATAATAGTGACTCCAGTATTATAATTTAAAAACTTAATTTGCTATTAAAATTATCTCCCTCAAAGGGGCTTATCTTTTGCAATTATTCTCCCAATTGCTCAACATAAATCTGGTAAAATCAGATAGCTTAAGGAAGAATATTTACCACAAAGTCAAACAAAAGACTTCAGTTAGTGTGCAACTTTCCTGAAATTTAATGAAAATCAAATTCAAACAGAACAGAAAAATTTTAAAGTTATTTAATAACATTTATGTTGATAATCAACCAATTAAAAGGTAACCATTACCATAATGTCTAATGCAAATCACTTCTCCCTGTTTTCATTTGGGACTTTTCCTCACCCGCAAAATAAAGCACAGATTATATTCATTTGTTAAAATCTCATTACCCAGTTAGCATTCTCCCTATCACCTAGTCTGTAGTCATTTTCACACACTCTCTAAAGGAATGATTAATTAGATAAAACTTTTAAAAAATTGAGTAAGTTCATCTATTTAGTCTTTTGTAAGCCTACAATAAAGTACTCACTTAATAAAAATATTTTTATAACCTTGATTTTAATTTGATCTGGAGTCAGTCTCATTATTATCAATTGGTACTTTCTGATGAAATGGCTTCTACTTAGCTATAAACATGTCAAAATAGTGTGTATCTTGTAATTGGCTAATCAAGGAATTAAAATCAGAATAATGGGGCTGTCTATGCTCTTCATAAATGAAGACCATAGATTTTATATTAACTACTGAGTGGAATAACATAACTTTTTAGAATTTCTTTTGGCTTCTAAATGATTTAACTTGAAATAAAAAAAGACCTCCATGCCTTTACATTTAAGAAATACTGTTTCCGAACTGGAAAGACCTCCAGGAATTAATGCAGAGTAAATCAAAGGGAACTAGAACATTGTACACAGAAACTGATGATACTATGGCACAATCAAATGTAACAGACTTTTCTACTAGCAGCAATGCAATGATCCAGGACAATCCAGAGGAACTTATGAGAAAGAATGCTATGCACATCCAGAAAAAGAACTGTAGGAGCAGAAATGTAGAAGAAAAACATATGATCGATTACATGCTTTGATAAGGATATGATTGGGATTTTGATGTTAAAAGTTCACTCTTGCAAATATGAATAATATGGAAATAGGTTTTGAACAATGATACATGTATAACCAAGTGGAATTGCTTTTCAGCTCTGGGAGGGGGGAGGGAAAGAACATGAAAAATGTAACCATGGAAAAATATTCTAAATGAATTAATTAATTTAAAAAAGAAACACTGTTTCCTCCACACACACACCCCTCTAGAGTAATCATCATAACACTGATGAATGTCAATGAATGAACAAAAAATTTATTAAGCGTTTTCTCTATGGAAAGCACTGTGCTAAATAAAACACAGAGATAAAAATATAAAAGAAAGAATCATTTTTCTCAAAGAGCTCCCATTCTAATGATGAAATCTGAAGTCCTTTGAATATTACCATGTACTCATGATTCACTGAAATTCAGTTTGAATTTGATCAGTGTTAGATAATGAACAATTCAATCACTTATTTCTTCTCCATTCCCTTGGTAAAGATAAGATATTTTTATTAATCTCTGCTTAAAATTCTGAAATGGAAGAATGATGAACTGAGAGTCAGAGAAACTGCATTGAAACCACATATTGAATGCTTACTACATGCTTGATCTTTGACTTTTAGTTCAAATTCTGTTATCCTGTGGTTTTTCAGATCACGAAGAAATTGATCATTTAATATAAAAACAATTCCATCTCCTACTCTCTCTTCTTTCTCAGTCTATCATCGTGGAAGGTTCAGTATCTCTACTCTTACTTCAACCCCCTTGATTTCATTTCCTCATATTTCTTCCAAAATCTGCCCTAAATATCTTTTAGCTGTATTACCATTGGCTCCTTCTGAAATGTTTAGAGACAGTGTTAAATATCTCCCTAGTTTTAAAATAAATGACCTTTTCTCAATGGTTCATTTTTCCTTCCCTTTCACTAATTTATTTCTGGGGAAAATGTTATCTATATTTCTTACCACCCATTACTTTCCCTCATTCATAAATTTAGGCTTATCATTCTCCTCTCAAAAATTGTTGGGGACTCTCTTTTGCAAACTGAATAAAGACAAAGATCTTTATCTTGGCAAGCCAAGTTTCTCACAGTGTGGTGCCACCCTGTCTTTGAAGTCTTAGCTGACTAATGAACCCATCTAATAAAATCCATGGACCAGCAAAACCAGATTTCT
Organism: Gracilinanus agilis; assembly: GCF_016433145.1. Taxonomy (NCBI): domain Eukaryota; kingdom Metazoa; phylum Chordata; class Mammalia; order Didelphimorphia; family Didelphidae; genus Gracilinanus; species Gracilinanus agilis. The sequence goes on from NC_058134.1 coordinate 32,561,208, forward strand.
CTATATCTTCATTACTTTGAGTATCTCACTCCCTTTCTCTTATCTAGAACAATTTAGTAGCCTCCTAATTATTCTCATATTTCTTCCCTCTCCAGCCCATCCTCCACAGAGTTACATAAGATATAGTCTAGTACAAATAAAAAATGCCATTTGCTCACATAATGAACTCCAATCGATTTTTATTATCTATAATTTTAATAAATTACTTAGCTACCTTACATAATATATAATGAGCAATTGTAGGAAATGAAACAGGAAGAGCATGGCTATATACTGTAGCAAATTTTGAATACCTGTCTCAGGAGTTTCACTCTATTTAGAAGACAGTAAGGATTTACTGATACAATCAGAAGGAAGATCCTGGAAGTAAGAAAGACAATTAGAGGTTTCCTAGATCAGTTAAAGTTGGTGGTAATGTAAGTCCAGGCTAGGGGTTTAATCAAAGCACATGGGAGGGCAGTAATATGAAACACTATAGAAACAGAACTGATAGAACTTGCAAACTGATAGGACTCAATGAATTTCATATAGAGAGGATGGAATGGGATATAAAATCTCTGAAATATAAGAATAAGTATTGGATGGTAGAAATGGGAAACGGGGAAGGACTCTGGATGTGGTATTTTTTAAACCCTTAACTTCCATCTTAGAATTAATGTTGTGTATTGGTTTCAAGGAAGACATGTGGTGAGTGCAATGCAATGATTAATTAATACTTATCCAAGGTCACAGAGCTAGTAAGTGTCTAAATCTAGATTTGAACCCAGAACCTGACATGTCTTGGCCTGACTTTCAATCCACTGGCAGCCACTTAGGTACCCTCCGGATTGATGGAAAGGTGATAAATTTGATTTTTTGAACATATTAAATATAAGATTTTAGCAGGATATTTTCACTTTCATATCTGATAGGAGTTCAAATTACTGGTCTGGAGTTCAGGAGGCAAATCAGACTAGTAATTCAGTAGTTATCTATGTAGACATAAGAGTTAGGGCCACAGGAGTTAATATATTTGACAAAGCCTAGAGCCCAAAAGGTTAGAGAAACACAAAGCCCAGACCCTTAGGATAAAAGTATAAGAATAAGTCTGTCAAAAGAGAGATGGAACAGAGTGGCAAAGAGAAAAAATCCAATCTTGATGAAAGAGAGAATTAAAAAAAAAAAAGAGTTGTTGGTAGTGTTTGATTATGCACATATGGCAAGAGTCAGGATTATATGAATTGAAATGGCCATTGGAAAAACTGCTGGGAGATCTTTGATGCTCTTTGAGACATCAGTTATTGATGTGGATAATCACAGGCTCAAATTTATAACTAGAATGTACCTCAAGAATGAACTAATTTATTCTCCATTGTTTTATAGGCAAAGAAACTAAGGTCTAGAGAGAAAAAAAAAGTCTTATGGATGTGGATGATGATGATACATCTGGAATAGTCTCTGATTTATATCAATCTGTATTTTACTCCTTATATGCTATCACAGATATCCAACTTGATTCTATCAGATTTCAGAGATTAAGAAGATTATATTACACTATGGGATTTTTTGGTTGTATCTCCATATAATTTTAAGATGTGTTACAAAGATACTTTATGTTTATTTTTTTAACCCTTAACTTCTATGTATTGTCTCATAGGTGGAAGAGTGGTAAGGGTGGGCAATGGGGGTCAAGTGACCTGCCCAGGGTCACACAGTTGGGAAGTGTCTGAGGCCAGATTTGAACGTAGGACCTCCTGTCTCTAGCACTTTATGTTTATTAAGTTATGTCAAGAGTTTAATACTTTATTTTCAACTATTTAAAAGCATGACATAATATAATAGAAAGAGCACTATATTAAGGGTCGGAGGCCAAGATTTCTACCATTTCTGACATTTTATTAGGTTTGTGAGGAAGACACTTCATGTCTTTGACTCTCAATTTCCATATATGTGAATGGATATAATACCTATGCCCCTCATACTGAATTGATATGAAGAAAACTATTTGTAAAGCTTAAAGCATAGCATGATTGTGATATGAATCAGTCTTATTATGTTACACTTTGAAAGAAAATCTTGGGAACATTTAACTTATTTTGTTGCCTCCTGTCAGGGTTAGTTGCTCTGTCTCCTGAGATATGATAATACAGGACTTGATAGGGTTGTAAAGTCAACCATGAATAAATTCAGTAGTAGCTGTTAGATTTTTACCTTGTCAAGTATGTAATAATTTTGGAACCTTGCTAGCCATAAATTTGACAATAGCACCCAGGATTTCAGAAGTCAAAGTCAAATATCCTTTTTTTTTTCTTCATGCAGATAATTTTATGTTTATGTGGCTCTTTTCATATACTAATCACGATACTCAATCTTTGTATATGGCTGCATGGCCTGAGAAAAATGCTATTCTCTTTAGTATAACTATTACTTATGTGACTTTTTTGAGGTCATCCAGTCAGTTGAGAGAGGCTGTATAGTTCATTTTGACTAAGAAACTAAGAAATAGAGGTTGTTATCTTTGCTTTGAACTACCTAAATGAGGCTTCTATAATAAAGCCTGAGGCTTCAATGACTTGTGACAGACATTCTTTGCAGTAAGAATATTCCAAAATGAATGGCAGTGTCTGTTGGAATGTTGATTGGTTAGCTGAATGATGTGCTAGATGTCAAGCCCTCTGTTGCTTTATTGACTTTCTCAGCAGGGAAATAAATCAGCAGGGCTGTGGCTTTGGCAATGATTGGGCTTCAGTAGCTTTGAGCAAAAGAAAATATTGAGCCACTCATACAAGGATTAAGTGGACCTAAAATGCTTTGATTTGGCAGTCATACAATACCACAAGGAATTCACCAATCCATTTTGCAACTTGCAAAAGACTATTTCATCTTATTTTGAATTCCGTCCTTGCCAGTCATAGTATGTGAATTATATATTAAAGAAATTATGTTCTTTATATTCAAATATCCAAATATGTAGTTTCTATAGTTTGATTAGCAAGGGTGATGGTGTTGAAGCTTATGTGAACCTCTAAGAATAGTCAGTACCATGGACAGGGCACCTGTTATTACCCAACAGAGGATCCTAACTAATCTGGCACTGTTTTGGTATACTTCCTTAACTATCTAGGAGTATCATTCAGCCATTCTCCTAGATTTGACCTATTTGACTTATTTGAATACCCCACTTATTTTTCTTCCTAGAATGTTTTGTTAATCAAAATCTTCCATAAAAAAGCATTATCTTATTAATGTATTTAACTGGTTAAAGAAAAGGGTAATAGAAAGTACAAGTATCTGATATATCATTCCCCTCCATCAAAATAGTGGAATACTACTCTATAGGTCTCTGAAACATGGTAAAAGAGATTGAAACTTCTGTCTTTAAAGAAAACCTCCCAGCTCCTGCTTCACCCAAAGATACCACTAGTGCAGTCATTTATCCCAGTCTTGTCCAAACTATGTGGAAACTGAAATTTTTTTCTGGACCCTTCAATACTTATAGTAACCTTGAACTCATCTCCCAATGTATCTCCACCTTGTTTTCTCATTGGCTTGATTGGATTTAAACTTACTTTCCCTGAGGCAGCAACTTCTGTTCATACCAGCTAACACCTATTGCTAGTGGGATAGGAAGATTCAGCTTCCAGTACAGGAGGAAAGGATATCTTTACCACAATGACTCTGTACTTTCATCCTTCATATTCATGGAATGAATGTGCTTTGTTTCTTGATAGAAGTGTATTTTTCTTGTACAAATCAGTTACAAAGGTAAAAAACTTATTTAGCACCATCTCTGTGCTGACCTGTTCACTTCTCACTTTTTCTATCTTCTCCAATTCTAATGCCTCATCATGGTAGAGAAGTGACTGAACTCCAAATCTTTGCTAGTATGGAACAAAAAATTTTTCAAGGTCATGAAGTTTTTATTTTTATATTTGTTTTTCCAATAATCAGTATAGTACTTTGCACCCTGGAGGTATATAATATTTGTATAACTAAACTGTACTTCTGGCATGCATTACCAATATAGAAAGTCTTCATTATGGATTAGGCAACTGGCCCACATTATCCCAGGAACCTCTTAGCTGATTGAATTTGGAGATTGTTATTTCAACTCTGCTATTTGTTACTTGTGTTACTCAAGGCAAGTCACTCCAACTACCAACTTGTGTCTCATTTTTTCATCTATAAAGTGAGAAAGTTGGATTAGAAGATTCTTTTATATTTCAGTATCTATGATCTTGTGACCTCTTGGTCTGTTGCAAAGTGATGAATATTTAAGCCACAGGAGGTACCCCAAACCAAAATCCAAAAAGGTTATTATTTGAATATATAGAGCAAATGTGCACAGGAAGACAATTAATCCTTGACAGGTCCTCAAATGTACCTTTCCACACTTTCCCCAATATGGAAATGTGTTTAAAACACTATAGCAGATTCTGTCTTTAAACAACAAAACAAAGAGATTTTTTAAAAAATATGAAATCTAAGTCCTCTTCTTTTATTTCCTAAAACAACAAGTGCACTATTTATTAGAAAGTTTTCTCCTCTCCCTACCTTGGGCATGTTTTCTATTATACTTAGGTTTTTAAGTTACCTTTTGCTTGCTGTCCTGTATACCTAAAAGGAATGTCTTTGAATATATTAAACTCTCATGTCAGCATATGTTTAGCTTTCCACATAAAGATTCATCATGAGTCATGAGTCATTTTGTTTCATAAGGAGAAGATTTTGAAATATTCACAGAATCACCTTTAAAACACAAGTTGATTTCATTTTGATTGCTTTTCAACAGATGCCACACTGTGTTCCCAAATAATCACATGAAAGATTTAGCACTATTCATTCAGAACATTTTATGTTCATTTTTTCAGTTCGTTAGTATCCAAATGTAGGTTAATATTAAATAGTTCAACGTTCACTGACTTCATAATGAACATCACACTATATGAACTTGACATGTTGAGGTTATGTAAAATTATTTGGGGAGTAATTTGAGGGAGATCTAAAAAAGACCACACTTTAACTTCCCTTTGAATGTGTATTTCAAACCATCTGCATGTTATCCAATCAAAAAATTGCTACTCTATAGAATGAATATGAATGTCAGGTATGAATTTATTTTTGCATTTCATTTAGCATTTTACTGGTCATAATTTTGTCCTTTATTACAAGGATAAATACATTAATTTTTTCTAAAAATATTCGTAACCATGATTCTTTAGTTATTCCCCTTGCCATTTGCACTGTCTTATTTATATTAGAAAAATATTGATTTACCAATTGTAAAACAATCATTAATGACAATCTTGATTTAGAACACTCCCTATTTTAGGAAAACTATGCAGAAAGATGTATAGAAAGTTGGTGAAATGCTTTGGCATTATGCCTTCTGAAACTTATTTGAAAGAACTAGGGAGATTTTGCTTAGAGAGAATATTTAGGTGGGAGTTGTTAGCTCTCTCCAGCATTTGAAGATCTATCAAGCGGCAGAAAAGTTCATCTTTTTTATTTGTCCCAAGGGGTCAAAACTATTAACTCAAAGTAGAAATTATAAAAAAAATAGGCTTAATAGGGATAGGGACTGGACCTATGATTTCATTGATATTGATGATTCCTCAGGGCAGAACATTCCCCTTCAACAGAAATACAATGCAGGACAGAACTTTTTCAAACTTTTATTTGCCCAGAACTGTGAAAAGTTTAGATATTTGTCTAGGATCATACATCTAGTATTTTCTGAAGCTATTCTCAAACCATGATCTTCTTAGCTTTGATGTCAGCTCTCTATTCACTATGACATACTACTTAGAGCAGGGGTCGGCAACGTATGGCTCTCGAGCCATATCTGGCTCTTTTGAGGGTCAGATATGGCTCTTTCTGCAGGAGCCATAAAGTCAATTTTTTTTTTCAGGCGCTGTTACAGGAGCAGCACTGTGAGCACTGGACGGCTCTCATGAAATTACATTTTAAAAAATGTGGCATTTATGGATGTCACAGCCAAAAAGATTGCTGACCCCTGACTTAGAGAGTGGAAATAGCAGTAATGGATGGAAGTTGCCAAAAAGAGGTATATAGACTTAATATAATCAAAACATCTAAACACATAGTTCTGTTACTGAGTGGGAGTGCCTTACCACCTTACTTAAGCTGAAATAGGTTGTTCTCTTTTTCTGCTATTGTCTCTTGTCTCCATCTGTCCCTACCTTAGATAATAATGACAGTTTCTTTACATGTCATTTCCTTTCTTGTAGCCTGTAAGCTTTTTTATACATGTGACTTTTTCTTTTTCTTTTTTTAATATTGCATTCCAAATGTCTAACACAATGCCTATTATATAGTAGTCATGTAATAAATATTTGCTGAATATAATTGAATTCATTTCAATACACCCAATTTGTTGTTTCCCATTATAATTTCTCATTTGCTTCTTTTATGACTCTGAAGCCTATATTGGTGTTTTCTTTCTCACCTCAACTCCTTTGGGCTCCATTACATTTGATTCTCTACATGCCTTTATTTCCATTGCTATTAAGTGCCACTAATCAGATGATTCTTCATTGGATTTTCTTCATATTTTAAGTACTAAATCTTGGAGCTCTCTGTAGAAAAGCCTTCTTATTAAAAAGGAAACACTTTCTTATTTTCCAGATGACTTTAACTTTCATTTGACCATTTCATTACTACTTATGTCATCCACCATTCTTGGGAAGCTTCCCCCTAAGGGAAAATACCTTTTGTTTCTTGGTCATATTCTGTCACTTTCTAAATCAATGCAGTAGAATTCTGACCCTACTTTCTGGGATCAAAGGACAAAACTCTCCTCTAAAGTCTCCTGCTTTTTATAAACTCTGTGGGGTGTGTGTGTGTGTGTGTGTGTGTGTGTGTGTGTACGTGCACATGTGTGTGTGTGTGACAGAGAGAGAGAGAAGAGGGAGAAAGAGAGAGATGGAGAAACAGAGAGACAGAGAAAGATAGAGAAACAGAGACAGAGACAAACATTAGACAGAGAGAGAGAGAGAGAGAGAGAGAGAGAGAGAGAGAGAGAGAGAGAGAGAGAGAAGATATCCCCATTGTTCATAACTACTCATCTATCATAATGTTGAAGCAGTTGCCTTAGACACACAAAGCTGTGAAGCAAAGTACAAATAATATCCAAATATATTCAATATATCAAGCATCAATAAATGCGAACAGCTGAGGAAATCAGGAGCAATTTTTGGTAGCATATGGCACTTCAGATGAACCCTGAAAAAATATGGGGGTTCTTAGAAGTGGAGGGGCACAGGAGAAGCTTTCAAGTATGCGGGGGGGAAACTTGTACAAAAGTATGGAGAGGACTTCAACATACAGGGAATATCAAATAGGTCAATCTTGAATATGGTATTCATTAGGTGCAGTAGTGTGTAATCTTTGTGGGGGCGGGGAAAAGTTGAAGTTCGTGAAGAACTTTAAATTCCCCCCCAAAAAATGAAAATGTGTCTCATCTCTTAAGCATCCCATGTCATTTCAATGAGGATGGTTGATAGATTGGAGAGGAGTACAAGCTTGAATTTCTGCCTTAAGCACAAAATAGTTACTTATGTTCCTCATTATATGGATGATATAAGCTATGGTTCCATATGATCAAAATCTAAGGTAGAGGTAGATGTTTTAAAGTAGAGTTTTCTCTGTTATACATTGTTATAGATTCTGTCATGCTGTTTCCTGGGAAATTTTGGAATTGTTTGTTTATTTTTCCTATTTGCCCTCAGATGGAATCAGCTTTATGATTTATCTAAATATTTACCAGGTAGAAACATTGTCAAAATACCTTCATTTAATTCTAGCTACAGTAGGTTTCTAGTATAAAGATTTAATTTGAAAGAGTACAATAGAATCTTATTTATATTCTCAGTGTGAGCCTCTTTATTGCTCACTGGTACTAGGTTTTTCAAATTGTTAATGCAAAAGTGATACACATATCATCACAATATTTAGAGGCATCTTCTGGAAACCCTGGAAACTTCTAGTCAACTACAAACAAAAGTAACTAATGGCATCTATGTCAAGGAATGCAGCTGATGCCCATCTACTTATCGATCTTTTATATCCTCCCTAATTCTCATTCTTCTTTCTTTTTTCTCCTTTTTTATCAAGGTATACTTGAAAGACCAATGGCTCTGAAGGCAGAAGACAAAGGTTCAAATCTCAACTCTTATCATTTATTTCCTTAGCTGTAACTTTTGTCACATCATTTTTCCTGGGTCCTAGCTGTTTTGTTTTGTTTTGTTTTTAAGCTGTAAAATAGGATGATATGGCCAGATAACCTCTGATGTTCCAGTTTTAGATGAGTGATCTGATTATCTCTGAGCTTCATGCTTACTGTTCGTCATGCATTCTTCATAATTTCTGTCCTTTTATTATTTCCATTTTCTCTGCCTTCTCTTGCATCCCCCACTTCCATTCCCCATTTATCTTGACAAAGGTTTATCCAAATACAATTTAGCTGTGCTGGTGCTACTCATGACTTAATTTAATGAGTATTTTGCTGAACTCTAATAAGGTCTTTTGCTAACTTAGTGATTTTTTCCTATTTGAGATAATGGGAACTCTTTCAGAGAATTCTATTCAGAAGATCAGATCCAGGTAACGAGAAACTTAGCTTTCTTCCTCCTATTTCAGTGATGGGCCAACATTTTTAAAAGGGGGTCAAAGGAAAGGAAATGCTCATCTGTCAGTCTGTTTCTAAGGCAACTCTTTCGAAGTTGCATCGTATTGTATCTTACTCATATTCATCAGATTAGGAATCATGTAGCACGGCTAGATAGAACATTTCAGGGGGCCGCCTCTGGCCTGCAGGCTGTAGTTTGCTCATCACTGTCCTATTTGGTAACTCTCTTCTTCATAGTTTCTGTACTGGTGTTCTACTAGGAAACTACTGTTCATTCTAAACTCTTTTTATTCTATACAATAGACTTAAATTCACATTCCCTTTAGTGGCAGGTATACTGGAATTCATAGATACTGAATACTCAAAAGTGACTAGAAGAGGGAATTTATATAGAAAGTAGAGAAGAGCTGAGATCAGGTAAACCATTGAATCTAAAGAAAGTTCTTAAACAAACACAAAGTAGGCAGAAATAGAGACAGAAGTGGTAATGAAGGCAAGAGGGGGAAATGTCAAATGCTAGAGGTGGTAAGAAGAGAAAGAAAGAATGAGGAGAAAATAATTTAGGTCAAAGATATTGTAAGAAAATTTCAAGCACACACAATAAATTTCCTCTATGATTGTTATGATGTGGCAAGTATATTTAAGTAGCACAGAAATCGAATAGAAGGTGTTTTCTTCTATTTTTTTCTTTTCTTTTTTTTTTAAAAGAACCATCCTGGTATAGTTGATATTTTTGAATCTGAAAAAAAAAATAAAGAAGCAGACTTTGAGTATCATACATTCCCACAGCAGCTTAAAAGTCAACATTGCAGTTACCTTGCTGATGTAAACTTTAAAATTAATATTCAAAATACTCCAAGTATTATATTGAATAAGATTTACTAAATTTAACTTGAAGCAAAAGGAAAACTAAAATGCTAGAGTCAAGGGGGAGCTCACTCAAGCCACACATGTGGAAGAAAAGGGAGGGAGGAGTTATAAAACTATATAAACAATAGCATAAAAACACATGTAAACACAAAGGAAAAAGGAATTTTGGGATGAGGAAAGAATTCTAGGAGATGGAGTCTGAGGTAAAAAATTTCTAATTAATAGTACACCAATGTAGAAATTTGGGCGGGGGAGGGGGGGGAAGTTCCACCTCACTAAATATTATTTTCTTTACTTTTACTAGTGTTTTCATACATACAAGGAAGTGTTTTCATACATAGAAGGAGAAGTAGCCAAATTGTAGGGGATAGAGAACCAGCTTCAAATTTGGGAAGACCTAGAGCAGGGGTCAGCAACCTTTTTGGCCGTGAGAGCCATAAACGCCACATTTTTTAAAATGTAATTTAATGAGAGCCGTGCAGTGCTCACAGTGCCGCTCCTGTAACAGGGCCTGAAAAAAAAATTGACTTCATGGCTCCTGCAGAAAGAGCCACATCTGGCCCTCAAAAGAGCCAGATATGGCTCGAGAGCCATACATTGCGGTATGACCTAGAGTCTTAGCCTAAAAGGTAGACAAGTGAGACTAAACCATAGATTCTCCCTTTACTAGAATATCAATTGTCGGGCATTTCTATAGATTGAGCCTTCAAAATTAACTGCCAAAATTATAAGACAAGGAGGAAAAAGCTACCTCATCATGATCTCCAAGCATCCTTAACTTTCTTCTCAGCTTTTGGTAATGAGATATCTGACTCCTAATCCAGGAGAAAGAGAGTTGGTTTTGGGGTGCAGGTGAATAAGGGAGGGGAACATAAGCAATTATTAAGCATCTACTATGTAAAAGGCCTTTAATTAGCACTTTTCAAACACTATTTCATTTGATCCTCACAATAATCCTGGGAGATTAGAATTATATTTGAATCAAAATACTGATGGATATCTAACAAGCTTCTCCTTAAGGATACTCTGTATGCAGCTAAAAGAAACCATTGATTCAAAAGTAAAGGATTACTTAGATGCCTGTAAGTGTCATGACCTGTCAAAAAAGGAGAATTCCTATCATATAATTCATTATATTAAGAGGATATGAGTTTCCGGGGCAGCTACGTGGCTCCATGGGTTGAGAGACATGCTTAGAAATGGGAGGTTCTGCATTCAAATCTAGCCTCAGACACTGATAACTGTGACCCTGTACGAGTCATTTAACCTCCTTTGCCTGGCCCTTGCTGCTTTTCTGCCTTGGAACCAATATACAGTATTGATTCTAAGATAGATGGGTAAGGGTTATCAGTTAAAAATGGTATGTTTCCCACATAACTTATTTAATCAAAAGAGAGGTTCACCTTTTTTGTATTTGGTGGAAGCAAAGTTATAAACTATGTATATGCCCACATTGATTTGTGGTTTATGTAAGTCAGCTTGAATATAAATTTTTGGAAAGTTAAAATGAAGCACTGGGGATGGCAGAGGCATCTAGGTGGCAGTAGGTAAAGCTCTGCTCCTGGAGTTAGAAAGACCTGAATTCAAATCTGCTTCATATACTTCTTAGCTATGTGCCCCTGGGTAAGTTACTTAACATCTGTTTGCCTTAATCCACTGGAAAAGGAAATGGTAAACTATTGCCTAGAGAACTTGGTGGGGTCATGAAAAGTAGGACATGATTGAATGACTGAACAGAGGTCAAGCCCTACCTCTGACTCATTCTGGCTCTGACCAAGGCCACTCTTCATGTCCCAGAAGATTCTACTTTGTCAAATTACATTAGAAGAGGAATTTTATTACTAAGATTCTCCTTATACTGAGGAAATCAGAAGTTCAGGGTCAACAAGTACTATATAAATGTGAATTAGGAGTGAATGATAGAGCACTTGTTAAGCACTTAACTATGTTCTACTCTCTGTGCTAGAAACACAAGCAAGGCAATCCCTCACCTCAAGCAGTTTACATTCTAATGGGAGAAGGCAATACACAAAATAGAATTAGCAGCCAAGAGTAGAGTTTTATTGTTTTAATATGGATGGATTTTTTTGTGTGAAAAAATCTTGGTGTGGTAGTTATGCATTAAAATAACACTACTTCAGATGAGCACTTCTGATATCAGTGTTGTATTCTTACTCATTCTTTTTGTCTCAGAAAAGTACATTGTCTAGAGTATTTTTAAGACTGTAAATTATGAATAAAACATCAGCCATTAAAAGCGTATCACTTAGAAGAATTTTTAAACAACTAGCTGAACTTTGTATTTATTTATTTATTTTGTTAGACTTCTAAGCCTTATTAATCTTCTTTTGGTACAATTCCAAAGTGTCATAAAGTATAAGGCATACATTACTCAAAATATCATTCTTTCTCCCGAGGGTGTGATCTGACTTGAAAGGTTATTTTTCCCCTTGTTATTTTTCAAACACTAAAAAGATTTCTTCTGAGAATGTGTTGCTTGCTAATTTTTTTGAATACTCAATCATACATTTTTAATATTAAAGGTTTTTATACCTGGTATACGGAAGGCTTTTAATATGAATGTTTGTTGTTAGTTGTGGTTCAGATGCAAAAGAAGCAATCAACAGCTTTGGGAAGAATACACTTTTTCTGAGGTTAAAGACTGTTTTGTTGTTGTCTTTTATCTCTAGAATTTTGAACTTTGCCTTACATGTAATAAAAATTGGTAATTGTTGATATAAATTTAATTTTACTTGGGGAAAAAAGAAAAGAAAAGAAAAGGCTGGGTTACATTTGGAAAACTGTGAAGTACTTTCAGAAAAACAAAGTTATTTTCTGAGGCCAAGGTCAATCTTTGTAGCATAGGAACTGTTCTGATAATACTATGAAGCTGTGAAGAGATAAAATTTTGTAGTGGGTACAAGGCTGGCCCCAGAAGCAGAAAGACCTGGTTTTAGGTCTATTGCACACAGATTTTGTGATTCCAGATGATTTCCTAAATCTCTTGGTGCTCTAGGGAACTCTCTAGACCTGGAAGTTCCAACTTCTATTAGTAAGGGGAGTTTCCTCATATATATATATATATATAAGCAAAATGATAGGTCCAGCCCCTTTCCTCATATGGATATAGAACGTACAAAACGGCAATGTCAAAAATGGCCCCATATACAAAGCTCCATACTGTAACTAGATCCACAAATATTTTAAAACCTAGAAGGGGTTTGCCCCACTGCAAATTAAAACTCAATAGAAAATCTTCCACTGCAATGAGTGGAGCTTCCACTTAGGTTTTATGGAAAGATACAGACAAGCATTACCCAGCATGAGTTGGACACATTATTATATACATCGAAGAAAGAATTATACACATTTATAAGATTGGATACATCAAAGTTAGGAATAAATCATGAAAGATGGCTGCTATGTGTTCTCTAAAAATGTTTTACTTCATCTCCTTGAGCATCAATTTCTTGATCAATATCAATAGCCACTGTATACTCATCTAGATTTTTATCCTATGGTGTGTCTGTCAAGAAAAAATGTATTTGGATGGATTGATCAATGTTTTCATTCATATGGGCAAGCTGCAGAGGAAGTATGTTACAATGAGAGAATCCTAGACCTATAACTCTTACACTCACTGTGTGGTCATGGACAAGTCACTAAAATTCAGTCTCATCATTTGGAAAATAGGGACAATAGTCACCAAATCTAATAATCTAATAGGGCTGTTGGGAAGTTTAACAATGTGATCATGGATATAAAACACTTTGCATTCTTTAGAAGCTCTGCATAAGTATTAGTTGATAGCAAAGCATGATAGATCCTTAGTCCCATAAGATAATTACTAGAGAAAGAAATGGTTTTGTCTCTGGATTATTTTCCCTAAAGCACTAAGATTTGTCAAATTTGCCATGGGCCTGAGGTGATATGGTCCAGTGTTTATCTCTTCTGATGAATCAAAGAGCAGGGATCACTCTTTAGAGGAATGGAGGATACATTGCAGTATGGGTTACTTTGCAATCTGTTTATTACTTTTAGGCATTATCAGTATTTATATTGTGATTATGATTTATAATAAATTGATTAAATAATGCTATAAATTTCACAAAACTGTTCTGTTGAGATATGGACAGACACAGACAGAGAGACAGATAGCAGAGATGGATAGATGAAACATGGTTGATAGGACAGAGTAATAAGCAATATATATAAGACATATATATGTGCATATGTATACATATATATATATTCTATAAACATTTATTAAGTACATCCAGAACTTTTTGAAGGTCTGGGAATAAAGACAATAATTGATTTTTTGATTTAAAAAATGTTGAACACCTACTATGTGCCAGGCACTGGGCTAAGCACTGGAACTCAAAGAAGACAATTTCTCCATAAGGAAAAATATACGTAAAGATATACAAAATAAATGAAAGCTAATTTCTGTGAGAAGCTAGAGGTAAATACAGAAATACTTTCTTTAAAATGTGGTGTAATTTAATTTACACATCTCCGAAATGAAGAACTTCCAAATAAAATTGAGTTCTCACCTTCTTGTGGCCATTAAGTCAAATCACAACAAATGGATCCATGAATGAGCAAGATGGAATAAAAAAGAACATGAATAGTTGTCTCCTCCCTACTTCTAACCAAAGGAATAAGACAAATCCATTGCTGCAAAGAAGAGGTGAGAAGGACAATAAGCCAGTGGGCAAATATAGGTAGATAAGTCCAAATATTTGTTTTCTGGCCCTTGACATTCTTAACTAACTATGTGCTGTTGTAACACTGCATGCATTTGGATGCCTAATATAAAGGGCTACAAGGCAGATGAAACATAAAGCATTCTTTTTTTTTCTTCTCCAGTAGGGCCTTCTAAGCACCTTTTGCTTCAATATTTTAGCCAATTTAAAATAACCATCTGTCCCTGTAATACTGTTGCCTTCTTTTTTTTTTGCTTTCCCACTTGGAAAAAAAAATACTAACATCTCAGGGCTCTATTTTTGCCAGTATGTGCTTTTTTTTTTTTTTAAGTAACAGGCACACAAAGGAATTTGCTTGTAAATTATTACAGTTACGAGCAAAAGTAAATCAAGCCCCAAAGAATAATATATTTTGCTTCTGGGACCAATTTAGATGTGATTCATGGCTCAAACCTGTAGAAACATATATGACATACGTTCAGTGGGTTGTGTTTTTTGAAGAGACTCTTTTGCTTATAAGTTGTTGAAATATTCTACTCAGTGTCTACAGTACCCTTTTGTGAACTTTTAATCCTGAATTGATGCCATTTTCTCTTAGGAAAAAAAAAAGAAAGGATTGATTCAGGGAAATAGTTCTTATATCATCTTCCCTGCCTGACATTTAAACTACACAGTTGTATTTGGCAAATAGATTGTCAGACAAGTACAAAAGATGGAAAAACTGGGTGTGGGGTCCATGTTTGGAGTGGAGAGGGGAGGACTACAATGCTTTCTCCAACTCATATGAAAAATTAATTCCCTCTATTAGAAGCTGCTCTAGTTCAGGTGTAGCTGAATGACTATAAGAGTATCTGAAACAGGTCTCAGGAAAAGATGAATCTTGGCCACAAACGAATCCTACCCTAAATGAACATTGGGTTGGTTTTGTGGTCTTGGACCCAAGACAAAAACACAGGCCTGATCTTGATGTGTGTTTGTGTTGAAACACCTGATAGCTGGCATTTACATAGAATTTAATATTTGCAAAATGCTTTACAAGTATTAGCTCTTTTTATCTTCAACATAACTCTAAGAGATAGGTGCTCTAAGGGGACATGTAGAAGTTAAGTGAGTTGCTCAAGAGGAAATGTCGGAGGTAGTATTAGCACTGAGTTGGTTCCAACTCGAGACCTAGTGCTCTAAGTATCCCAACACCTAACTTTTTCTGATGGATTTGGTCCTTGGATAAAAATATCTAATTTCTTAATATTGCTTACTATGTGCCAGGAACTGTACTAAGTCTTTTACAGTTTTTATTTCCTTTGATCCTCACAACTACTCTGGAAGGTAGGTGCTATTATTATCCCCAGTTGACATAGAAGGACACTGAGACAAACAGGAATTAAGTAACTTGTCCAGGATCACACAGATAGTAATTTTCTAATGCCAGATGAACTCTGGTCATCCTGACTCCAGGTCCAGGGCTCTGATGACTATGCTAAGTAGAATACCGGAGAATTATAGACATTGTGACTAAATTTGAAAAAAAAGTTTCCTTCTGGAACAGTAGTTCATAACCTGGTGTCTGTGAAAATGCTTTTAAAAATCAGCTAACTACATTTCAATATACTTTGTTTTTCTTGT
The DNA here is from genome assembly GCF_016433145.1 of Gracilinanus agilis. NCBI lineage: Eukaryota > Metazoa > Chordata > Mammalia > Didelphimorphia > Didelphidae > Gracilinanus > Gracilinanus agilis. The sequence continues at coordinate 32,577,039 of NC_058134.1, forward strand.
ATTCTTATATTTTACTTTATACATTTAAAAAGATTATTCTAAGATAGGATCCATAAGCTTCAACAGACTAACAAAGGGGTTTAAAATACACAATAAATTAAGATCAGACATTTTAGCTCATACTTAACATGTCACTGCTTAAATACACTAAGCAAAGGGGAAACCATTCCCTGCCACTCCAAGACTCCCATCCTACGTTTGGACAACTGTAATTATTAGGATATTTCCCCCAACATCAAGCTTAAATCTGCTTCTTCATCATTTTTACCCATTGCTTCTGATTTTTCCATTCCAGGCCAAATAGAATAAATTGAATCCTCTTCCAGGTGAGGTATGGCATCCTCCAACCTAAGGACATGGGTCTGGGGCCTCAGGATATATTTTGCTTTCATTCCACATTTCCCAAGAGCGATTTTGAATTTCACTGTCCTCTTACCTGAACAATTAGCAATGTACATATTTAATCCAATGTAAAAAATATTTTTTCATGAGTTCCATAGAAAATTCTCAGTGCTAACAATGGTTTTAAATGTTGGAGCCATTTACTCATGTTTTGATTATGTAAACCACAATTTCAAGGCTTCTCAAAAAATAATGTGTCACCCTTGTAAATGAAGTCAGGGTCTATGGTTATGAATTGCTATGGATGTGAAGTTTTATATGAGGACTGAGGTGTAGTGTGCTGTAATTCATGGTTTGTCCCTTCTACTGGATGACCTTGAACTGGTAATTGCCTTTGGGGATTTTGGTTTGCTACTTCAGTAAAATAAGGAGTTTGGGTTAGGTGATTTATATAATAATCAGAGAGATGTTGATGTTGATGTTGCTAACCCCTGAAGTCTCAGAATAATTTTTCAATTATTAACTGCTATTTTTGGAAGATGTCTAATTCATGAAATTATATTTCAATAAATTTATAATTCCTTTTCAGCATCTCATTTGTCTTTCTCCTTCTAGCCTTCCTGTTCTTTAGTCTATTTTTTGGCCTTATTCTCCATGTAATATTTCTAATGTATTATTCTAGTCACAGCACTACTCTATTCAAAAATTGGCTATACAATTATTTCCAGGTTTCTCTGAAATACTTTCTTTCTTCATTACTAACAGAGCAATAATATTTCATTACTTTTATGTACCATCCTCTGTTCAGTCATTCTCCAAATAATGGATAATCCTTTAGTTTCCTGTTCTTTGCCATTTCAAGTCTAATAATTTTGAGTCAAAATGCAAGCATAGTTAGTAATTGCTTGAGCATAATGTCAAATTGTTTCCAATGTTTGGCTCAATTTGCAATTCTCCTACAGTGTATCAGTGTGCCTGGTTTCTCACAGTCCCTCCAACATTTGTCATTTCCTTTTTCTTTTTGACATATTTATCTCTTTTTTCAAATTTAAAGTGGAACCTCAGAGCAACTTTAATTTTTTATCTATGAATATTAATAATTTGAAGCATTTTTATATGACAATTGATAGCTTGGGTTTCTTCCCTTGAAAACTAACTGTTCATATACTTATCATTTTATCAGTTTGGAGCATGGCTTTTGTTCATATAAATTTAAATTACTTTTTTCTCCCCATTGTTTACTGAATAAAGTATAAACCTCTTAGAATTTAAGTTTCTCCTATCATAGCTCAGTTTGTCTTGCTGGACAGTCATTAATATCTTCCATGTTTCTCCTGAACTAGACTATTGTGTACTTTGTACCTTGATCTTAATGGACCTTTTCTGATATCTCTGGCTTTAAAATCAAATAAATTAAACATGTTATTTCTGTTATTCATACTTTCTATTTTATCTGAAATGAAATATACCCATCTTGGGTGCTTCCTGATGATGTAGTAAATTTTTCTAACCTAAGCTGAAAGTGATCGCTTCTTCAAACTTCTTATAGGACTTTGCCTAGAGCTTTTTTTTAAGTTGCAAGATGTCCTTTTTAGTATCATAATTATTTCTGTGCAAACCATCCTTTGATTTTATTTTATTTTTTAATAGAAAATTTTCCCATGGTTACACGATTCATTTTCTTTCTCTCCCCTCCACCCACCCCTTGAAGCTGATGAGTATTTCCACTGGGTTTTACATATGTCATTGATCAAGACTTATTTCCATATTATTGATAGTTGCACTGGGTGGTCATGTAGTCTATATCCCAACTCATATCCTCATCAATCAATGTGTTCAATCAGTTGTTTTTCTTCTGTGTTTCCACTCCTGTAGTTCTTCCTCTGAAACTGGGTAGCATTATTTCCATTAATCCCTCACACTTGCCCTGGGTCATTTCATTGCTGCTAGTGCATAAGTCCATTACATTCTATTTTACCACAGTGTATCAGTCTCTGTGTACCATTGTACATTTTCTCCTGGTTCCACACCTTTCACTCTACATTAATTCCTGGAGGTCATCCCAGTTGACATGGAATTCCTCCAGTTTATTATTCCTTTGAGCACAATAGTATTTCATCACCAGCAGATATAACAATTTGTTCAGCCATTCCCCAATTGAAGGGCATATCTTCATTTTCCAGCCACACAAAGAGTGTGCCTATAAATATTTTTGTACAAGTCTTTTTCTTTGTGATCTCTTTGAGGTACAAAACCAGCAATGGTATGGCTGGATCAAATGGCAGACAGTTTTTTAACACATTTTGGACATAGTTCCAAATTGCCATCCAGAATGGTTGGATCAATTCACAACTCCACCAGAAATGTTTTGCCACATCCCCTCAAACACTGATTACTTTCCTTTGCTGTCATGTTAGCCAATCTGCAAGGTGTGAGGTGATACCTCAGAGTTGTTTTGATTTATATTTCTCTAATTATAAGAGATTTAGAACACTTTTTCATGTGTTTATTGATAGCTTTGATTTCTTTATCTGAAAATTGCCTATTCATGTCCCTTGCCCATTTATCAATTGGGGAATGGCTTGATTTCTTGTACAATTGATCTAGCTCCTTATATATTTAAATAATTAGACCTTTGTCAGAGTTTTTTGTTATAAATATTTTTCCCAATTTGTTGTTTCCCTTCTAATTTTGGTTGCATTGGTTTTGTTTGTACAAAACCTTTTTAATTTAATGTAATCAATATTACTTATCTTACATTTTGTAATTTTTTCTAACTCTTGTTTGGTTTTAAAATCTTTCCTTTCCCGAAGATCTGACTAGTATACTATTTTGTGTTTGCCTAATTTACATATAGTTTCCTTCTTTATATTCATGGCATTCACCCATTCTGAATTTATCTTGGTGTAGGGTGTGAGACGTTGATCTAAACCTACTCTCTCCCATACTGTTTTCCAATTTTCCCAGCAGTTTTTGTCAAATAGTGGATTTTTGTCCCAAAAGCTGGACATTTTGGATTTATCATAGACTGTCTTCAAACCTTCCTTTTAGATTTTACTCCTTGAAAATAATTTCATCTTTGCATGCTTGGAACTTACCTCAGTGCCTAGTGTATTGCTGGAGTTTAATAAGAAATTATTGTTAAATTGAAATATGGTTGGGGTAAGAGATACTAAGTAGGCAACAGGATTCAAAATTTTGTGCTAAAAGAGTCATCCAGTCCAACATGCAGACTTTATGGGTGAATAATCTGAGGTTCAAAGAAATTAAGTGATTTGCCCAAGTTAGGATTCGGCAAAGATAGGATTTGATCTCAGATCTTCCAAAATCCAATCCAATGTTCTTTTTTTTTTTTTACCATACTATACTGCCTCACCTCCCTTTATTGCTTTTCTTGATTTCCATGCTTATTTTCTTCTCCCACTTTCATAGAATCATAGATATAGAGTATAAAACCTAAGAGTCTATCAGATCCAATTCCCTCACTTAACAGAGGATGAAACTGTAAGAGAGGGAATGTCCTAGGAAAATAAATATCTGACACAGGATTTGAAGTCATCTTCCTGACTCCCAGCTCAGCACTCAGTCTACTATAGCACTTAGTTACATTGTTATGCCCTCTTTCTCTCTTCTCCCCACCTTTTCTCTGTTCCTCCTCATTTCTCCCTCATTTTATTGATTCATCTTTATTCCATTCTTTTCCCTTTTTATTTCTTCTCTGAATAGCATCCCTTTTTTCTTTTCTCCCTATTTCCATTTTTTTTTGCATTTAAGCATATTCTGTTTGAAGAGCTACCAACAAGGATTTCACTGACTTACAGAATTTAGACTTAAAAGTTATCTTAAACCATCAATAAACACATGAAAAAGTGTTCTAAATCTCTTATAATTAGAGAAATGCAAATCAAAACAACTCTGAGGTACCACTTCACACCTTGCTTTAGTTATTTTATTTATGATCCAGAATAGAAAATTATGCCACCTATATCATTCACAGAAAAAATAATTGCTACATGCATTTATTTTTGCAGAAGAACACACTTAGGCATGCTGATAAACCTTGAAGACTTTAGATACATTCCATAAAATCCAAGAGTTGGGGAATTTTTGCCCCTATATAACAAATTTCAAAAGAAGACCCAAATTTTCAGTAGCATACAAATTTTCATTCTCTATTCCTTTATATTACTGATATAATGTTCTCCTTTCAAAAAAATGAACAGCTTTTCTTTTCCCCCTTCCTTCTAAATGAAAAAACTGGGACAAGGTCAAGAGGAAAAAATGCTTCAGTTGTGGACAATTCTTTGACGTTTTTTTCTATATGTGAATTACAGAGGATGTGGGGTGGCATCATGGTGAATGAGGTTTGTTAGGATGTCAGTTTCTTTAGAGTATTTTTAAATACATAAAAGCTCTTTTTCACCCCCTTCAAAGTTATACTCAATGCTCAAATAGGCAATTTCAAGAAAAGCTTTTAAACCTTTAAATGCTGATGGGGATCCTCTCCTTAGATATCGAGTCCAAAATGATGGCTTTCAGCAAATTCCTGCCTCAGCTTTTACAAATTGTAAAGCTCCTTCCCTTCTGTGCAAATGCCTTTTTGAGCACTTGTAATGCTAAAATATAATAAGACTTTTTAATAAAAAAATCATCAGTTTGCTATACAACTTTTAGAATATTCTAAAAATAGACTACTGCCCTTTGCCATGCTTAATTTTCTGTAATTCAAAGGAGATGGAGGGGCAGGTAGAGTCCCCTTGGATGTCAGGAAAAGAAATTAAGTGCTGAACTTCATTTGTGGCAAATGACATTTTAGACAGAGGAATACATTCCTTTTCTTAGTCTCACAATGGACACTGAAACACATCCTTTATCCAAAGGTGTTTTTGTCAATATAACATATCTTTCTAATTTAACAAGACCTGTTTGAACTTTTGAAAAGAAAATTTGTGGCAAAAAAATTGGTTCTCTATTAAGTCCCTTTCTGACATATTTAAGCTCAGTAAGAGCTGCTTTCATTACTGAATCTAGTATAGCATAAAGGGAAAAAAAGATTGAGGGAGAGAAGATTTAAAATATACTCTAGATATAAAAGTGAATAAGAGAAAATACAAAAGGGGATATAGGATAAAAAGAAACATCACTGAACCAAATCTAGAGAGAGAAAAGTAAAATTAAGGTCCCAGAGGGCAGAAAAGCAAATAGTGCTTGAAAATATCATTTCAGTAGTAAGTGTTATCATTACTGCTTTCAGTCATAGTACTGGGAGATTATGACATGTTTAATCAACTCTTTGCTTCTCTGTCTTTATTTTGATAATTAATAGAGACTTTATTCCAAACACTGCAATGACATTAACATCAACAAGGCTTTCTTTGGAACTGCCCAATTAAAATGGGCTTCTTAAGAGATTTATCCAATTTTCTATTTGTGTAAAGTCCATTCCTTAAAGGAAACATTAAATAAGTAGGAATAATTAAACAGGGGGGGTCAATGGTAATCCACATATTTACTTAAACATTCATATATCTAAATACTATGTTAAACACAAAAGAGTTGAGAAATCAATCAATCAACATGCAACTATTAGGAACCTATTATTTGTCAGGCACTGTGTTAAACACTAAAGATATAAAACCACAAGTGAAATAGTCCTATTCCTCAAGGAACTTACATTGTAGATATGAACTTTTTTTCTTATTTGAAAGCCATTTTACCTAAATTCAGAATTACTCAAAATCAAAAAATTGACCAAAAGTGGATTTTTCACCAAAGAAGTTTTTAAAGAATTCTGCTAAGTAAGCAATGAGGAGTCCTGTTACCAAACTTGTAAAAAAAAAAAAAGAGAGAAGGTAGTCCACATTTTAAAGCACCTAATGTGTTCTAGGCACTGTGCCATTGTGATTTTTTTTAGCAATTATTACCTTGGTTGTTCTTCCAAAAATCCCTGTGAAGTAGATATAGTTATTCCCATTTAGCATATGGGGAAAATGAAACAATCTGGCTTAAGTGATTTGTCCAGAATTGTACAACTAGTAAGACTTTGAACTTATTTCTCCCTGACTTTAGCCCCAGTGCTCCATCCACTGCACACCAGCTATCCTAAGGAGGGATTTAGTAGTCCCTACAAAGAGTAGATCTACTTCAGAGAGGGGCTATTGAAGATTGGAATAACATCTATACTGATGAGATTCTGGATGTATAAAGTATACAAACAGTTTCTTTAGAACTATAATGGGAATTATGATTCTCCCAATGCCTTTTGTAACATTGTCTAAATTCAAAATAGCTTTGAGTATCAAACAAGATAATGAGTACAAGGCTCATAGTATCCATAAAGATCATGATTATGGATTTAGAACCAGAAGGTGTCTTAAGTCAACTGTCTTATTTTGCACATAAGAAAATGAGGCCCCAAGATATTAAGTAACTTGTTCAAGATTCCCCATGTAGTAAGACTAGAGGTACAATTTGAATCTATGGCTCACTTGAACCGGTATTCCTTCCATGATATCATGCTGCTTCTAAAGAAATACATAAAAATTGGCTATTATCATTCTCTTAATACTACCTGTGTTCTGTTTCCAATATTCAAAGTCTTTTCATCTCAAAAGGAAACTAAAATTATTTCATTTTCCAAAGGTCTAAGATTTCTACCCAAGTGACAAGTGCTGAAGACTACTAACGTATTGTTCTTTAACTTTTCTTTACTGGGGGGAGGATTGGCAGAATTCCTTAACCAAAGCCTCCCATTATAGCTGGATGTTATATAATTGGCAGAAGTCTACAATTTGAATCATAACCCCTGAAATAGAAGATTAGAGTGTAAATTTTGAGTTAAAAAGGGACCTTACAGTCAAGTCTAATATTCAGTTTACAATTGTAGAAATATGTCCAGAGAGTGAAATCCAGAGTCACATCTAGTTAGGGATAAGAACAAGGATTAGAAGCCAGACTCTAGAACTCAAAATTAAATGTCCTTTCCATTGCCCCACATTGAGCTGTTCATTTACAGTTGCGTTTTAGTGAAATGAACGGCTGGTCATGTAGACCATCAGTCAAGCTCAATGAGCTACAGAATTTCCCCATTAGATTTCATTGTTGTTTGCTATTTTCATCAATAAAATGCTGAGTGCCTTACAATACATTAAAATGTCATACAGCAACAATATTTTTGAGAGATTTACTGGGAAGCAATTTCCATAGAGCTACCTTGATATCAGAACTGTTTTCACTGCTATCCAAAAGGGAACCTAGGTCTTGAGGTAGACTTACATTCCTTGGAGATCAAAATGTCACTTTGCTTCCCTGAGTACATAATGAATCATAGAAAATTAATGACAATTTAATACAAGCTTTTCTACAAGCAAAGGAAATTGAGGCTCAGAGAGTTAGTGTGTTTTCTCAGTTTATAAAGCTAGTATGTCATTCAGAAGATCATGGCTATGAAGTTAGAATGTCACATATCATCTAGTAAAATTCCTTCATTTTACAAATGATGAAACAGAAACCCAAGGAAGTTAAGATACAGGCCCAGAGTCATAAGGGTAGGAAGTGTCAGAGGTAGAATTTGAATTCTTCTGACATCAAAGGTTGTGTTATTTTATCCTATCTAAAGGGAGAGCTACTTCATTAGTCTTTCCAGTACTGGAACATTTTTATGTCTGGACAGCTAATTAAGTTATTTTCATCCTTATTCTAGAGGTTCTTAAAAAACAATAAAAATGATAGGAATTTCTGTGAGTGTTATTCCTAATATATCTATCATCTATCTATCATCTATCTATCCATCTATCTATCTATTCTTCTATCTATCTATCTTTTTATTGATAATTTCTTCTAAAGAATAAATAAATAAATTGGACAGATGATTCATAAGTCTATTAAAAAGTCTTAATTTATCTCCTGAATTCCTGATATGTATTGCCAAATGCCTTGATAATGTGGAGAATAGCTCCCTGAAGATTTAATTGTCAATTCAAACACATTTTCTAACCCAAAATCTTCCCCTCTCCCTCCCTCCCTCCCTTCCTTCCTTCCTTCCTTTCTTCCTTCCTTGCTTCCTATAGCAGCTAGAGAGGAGAGAACTGAAAAGCTCAGTTACCTTTGACTCTCCTCTCCCTTGATTGAAGACATGCTAAATCCTGTTAGCTCAATCATCACAAAATCAGTCTTTCAAGGATCATTTATTTATTTATTTATTTGCTTATTTGCTTATTTATTTATTTGTTTGTTTGTTTGTTTGTTTGTTTGTTTATTTGTTTGTTTGTTTGTTTATTTTAAAACCCTTACCTTCTGTCTTGGAGCCAATATTGGCTCCAAGGCAGAAGAGTGGTAAGGGTAGACAATGAGGGTCAAGTGACTTGCCCAGGGTCACACAGCTGGGAAGTGTCTGAGGCCATATTTGAACCTAGGACCTCCCATCTCTAGGCCTGGCTCTCAGTCCACTGAACTACCCAGCTGCCCCCCTCAAGGATAATTTATTAAGCTCCTACAATATGCCAGACACTGTACTAAATGCTGGTAATACGAAGAAAGGCAAAAGACAGTTCCTGACATTGAAGAATTCTTCTTAGGCACAGATACTTTTTTGATTCTCTCATTCTCTTTCTTCTCATTGTCATCATCCTAATTCAAACATCTATAACACATTACCTGAAATATTTCCCTAGATCCCAAGCAGGTCTCCCCATCTGTGATCCCTCCCTTGTTCTAAACTAACCTACACACTACTTCTAGGACATAGCTCTGAACCTAGTACTGCAGGGCTCAAAACTTTTTACATAGTAGGCAGATACTCAACAAGTATTTGTTGAGTGACAATGATTATATATGGGGACAGGTCCAGAACAAATGGAATGAAATTCACTTCTTTCTAACATTTTTTAGCCCTGAGGAAAGTCATCTGTTCTATGGAATTACAACAAAGGGAAGCCTCATTTATCCTGCCTTCAAGGGCAATGAGGAATGTTGCACATGTTATTTTCCCTCATTACTGAAATATACCTAAGCAACAAAACTTTGTTTTGGAAAAAAGAAAGAATTTTTGTATAGTTATCTTTCTAAAATATGTGACATGCACAAATAGAATGTTACCTCTAATCTTATAATATTTCATTCTTGTATATACTGGCATGTATTGCAGGGGGAGAGGAAAGTTATTCAGACAGTATTTATCATTGCTTATGTCAGACTTTTACATATGTTGGTTAAGTCTTCATCCCTGCTCATTCCATATTGGTATATAATCAGGGGAGAGGTGAGGGAAAAAGAGATACTAGCAACTCCTCATAGAGCTACCCAATGCACATCATCAGTTCTCACTCTACTATCTCTAGCAAAAACACTTCAAATGCAAGTGAATGATGTGTCTTCAAACTATTGGCCACCCTTCCTCAAAGTCCCAAATACCTACAGATGCTCCCAAACCACATACACATACTTAGAATCCATGGGCTCTCTTCTGGTCTTATGCAAGCACACTCACAGAACACTCTCTCCCCATAACCACCGACTCTTCTTCCTTGCTCTCACAATCACTAATTGTCGACTCATGTTCAATGATCAATTTATAGTTGCTTTTAAGATAATGCTACTGCATTTACTGATGCTGTTCATATCTTTCCTTCTTTGAGACATTATCAAATAATAATAACAATTATGATGAAGATGAGGATGGCTAACCCAGCCCTTTAAGTTTTGCAAAGTGCAATTCAAACATTATCTCAATTTCTCCTCACAACAACTCTGCTAAGAAAGTTCTATTTTCATCTCCACACATAAGGAAACTGAGAAAGTCTAAGATTAAGTAACATACACAGGATCACACAGCTAAGAAATGCCTGAGGTCCGATTTGAACCAGTTCTTCCTTAATCCAGGTCCTTCTCTCTAAACCATATCCTTAGGGAAGGGAAGGAACATAAATGATGCAACCATTGTAAAAATATTCTTAATTAATTAAATAAATTAAAATGGAGGGAAAAAAACCTGATATCTCTTCTAGTTAACTCTGTTTACATATTAGTTCCTTCTTCTCTAAATGGGATAGCTAAATGACCTCCCATTATAGGTTTTCTACTTTTGCCTCCTCTTTTGACCCTTTCATTCCTATCTGTTTCTGGACATGTTCCGAACTTGCCCAAGATGATTCCCTGCTTTGTTATACATAGTTATCTGGATAAAGCATAAGGGTGACTCCATACAAATATTCAATAGTAAAATTCTTGTCTTCCTTTACAACTTTCCCAATTTCTCAGAAAGATTTTAGAAACGTTAATGTTGTTCACATCTCACTTATGCCCCCAAAGCAATCCCAGAGCCCTGAGCTCTAGATAAATCAGGTGTCATTGCATTATAGCTAGGGTTAATTGGAAGGGTCTTATAGAGAATAAGCAACAGCAGAGTGTTTCTGCCTCAGTGCCATATGGCTTTCTGTCCTTCTGCCATCATTATATAACTAATTTTCATGTGGCTGCTCTCTTCGTAATGAGATGCATGGCCAATGTGGTGGCCCAAGCTGTCACTCTCCATGTGCCTCTGGTTAGTGGTTGTAGAGGAGTCCTTCCATTTGTTAGGAAAACCTTTTGATACTTATCACTTTGGCCACCAAAAGCCTGTAGTGGCCTCGGTCCATATTCATTTCTCACTCATCAAAATACTAAGACCTCATCATATACCAAATGGATGGCTTTCAAGACATTTTATTTATTTTGGCTCCCTAATCACTGCATTTTTGCAAGTCCCAGGCCACCCCCACCCAACCCTGACAATATATTTGCTAACAAAGCAGACCATTTTTCTTGCTGGTTTTGTAAAAAGAAGACCCCTGTTGTGGAGATTCAGTATTGCTTCAGATATGAAATAGAAGTCTGTTGGTTTGGCCCTTGTTTGTGGTAAATTAAGCTTATTATAACCACAGCTTTCATTTTCCTTAGAAATATGTGTTAGGCTCTGCCAGGAGTACAACTGCTTTCCATCCCAAATGCCAGCATTTCAGCAAGTTTCTCAACATTTTAATGAGTCTGCTTACAGAAACAAACATATGCATGAAACACTGAAGGCAAAGGAGAGCTTTGCTCCCCATAATTACTTTTAGCAAAAGGATTACTTACATCTTCATAATTATTCAAGTGATTTGGTATGGGGAATTTTGCATTTTAAATGGAAAATTATAGCCCCATCAAAGCCATAGCAAATGAGATCTTTGCTATAGCCTGTCATCCTGGGTACAATACAAGGCAGACACAACCATCTAAGCCCACTTATACTCTTTTGGCTGCTCAGTAGAGAGAACTTGCTTCTCAGGAATTGGGGGGAGGGCAGGCAGGATGATTCCCTGAACTCTGGAGCCCCCATTGAAAGGCAAACTCCTGATCTCTAGATTTTACATTGTTTTAAGCACCAAAATGTGCCCCTATCCTCACAGGCTGTCCATCTGACCTCTTTCCTTCCAGCTTATGTGGAGGCTTACTTAGGGATCAATAACACTGAAACCCCTTTGGGCCCAATGGGCCTCTTTAATACTCTCTCAGGAGAGAGAAGAAGTGTTTTTAAAGTTTGCGAAATTGTAAAACTAATCCAGTGTTTAGCTCAGTGCCTAGTCTATAATATGGACTTAATAAACATTTGTTGACTTACATTATTTCTGTGTTATAATAAAGGATTTAAAAAATTCTTCTCTGTGAACACAAGGAAACAGTCTACCTCTGTAGTATCTGATTTGGGATATAATTTCTAATTTAATAATGTAGAGAGTGTCAAAATTTTCTTGTATTTTGTTATTTCCCTGTATATTTTGAAGGAATTTTTATTGTAAAAAACAAAACAATGGTCAAGTAAGCACACAAAACAATAAAACAAAATCCTGTATAAACCCTAAACAATCAGCACTTTTTAGATATTTTACAATGATAAAGCAAATGTTAAGAAAATTATATTTTTTATCTCATGTTTCCATATTATAAGTATCTTTGAGGGAGGGGAAGTTTTGTTGCTTTTTGTTATTTTTCCGTGTCATTATAACCTGTGTACATTATAGTTGCAAATCTGTTTTCTTTTCCTGATATCACTTCATAAAAGTTTTTGTATTTTAATTTAGGGAAAGGAAGAGAAAGGTCTAAGCCTGATGGATGTTAAGAATCAGGCTAAATTCTTTAAAAGAATTAACTAATGTGATCTCACAACAATCTTATAAGGAAGATACCATTATTATCCCCATTCTACAGTTAAGGAAACTGACGCTAAATGTCTTAGTCAAAGTTATACAGCCTGTGTTTGAGTTCAGATTTGAACTCATTATCCTGGCTCTCGACCCAGCCCTCTATTCACTGTACTATTTAGAAATTTATCCTTTCTTATTTTTCAGAGCCCAGTAAGGAACCATTGCATTGCGATACTAAAATCAGTATAATAATTCTTCAATCATTAACATGTAAAAGTTGTCTTCCAGGGGGCAGCTGGGTAGCTCAATGGATTGAGAGCCAGGCCTAGAGACGGGAGGTACTAGGTTCAAATCCAGCCTCAGACACTTCCCAGCTGTGTGACCCTGGGCAAGTCACTTGACCCCCATTGCCTACCCTTACCACTCTTCTGCCTTGGAGTCAATGAACAGTATTGACTCCAAGACGAAAGGTAAGGATTTAAAAAAAAAAAAAGTTGTCTTCCACTTATTTTTCTCTTAACAAATAAATGGCTTGTGCATATTTTTTGTAGAAAATTCTTCTTCTCTTCTTTTGAAAACTTTCTTAGTGTACCATTATTCTCCTGGGATCACTGATGCAAAGGAAGTGATAGTTTTTATGACTTTTGTTATGTGTTGCCATTTTGTTTTTCTTAAAAATTCATGATTATAAGATCTTCCCAAAATGGAAAACTTTTATTGACTTTCATCTAATGTATAAAATGTATAAAAATTGGCTGATTGTAAAAGAATATAAATGGCCTCACATACATATAATCCACACAAAGAGGAAGAAAGTTAGTTTCTATTCTTGTAACAAGTTACTAAGTAATCAAATTAATCTCATTTATGTTTAGATAATTCTTCCCCCCCTCCCCGCCCCCATCACCCAATGAGGGCCTGGAGTTTCATTTATTTGTTGTTGTTGAGTCATTTTAGTCAGGTCCAATTCTTCATGGAATAATTTGGTTTTTTTTTTGGCAAAGATCCTGCAGTGATTTGTCATTTCCTTCTCTAACTCATTTTACAGATGAGGAAATGGAGGCAGTCAGGGATAAATGATTTGTCCAGAGTCACCAAGCTAATAAGAATATGAAGTCAAATTTGAACTCAAGAAGTTGTCTTCTAGACCCCAGGCCTGGAAATCTATCCATTTCATGAGCATTATTTAATGAGAATATTCCCAATGTGGAAATACTCTCTACTGAGGCAGTTCTTTACCTAGTCTTCATGAGATCCAAGAAGTCCTTAGTTACTTACTAGCTGTGTAACCCTGAGCAAGACATTTAATGCTCTTTGCCTCTGCTTCTAAATCTGTAAAATGAGTTAGAGGAGGAAATGGCAAACCACTCTAATATCTTCACCAAGAAACCCCCAAATGGGATCACAGAGGATCAGATACAAATGAAAATAACTGAACAAAAAGTCATGAATATCTTTTACCTATAAAGTAATAATCCTATGAATTTTTTATAATCAGATAAACATAAACCTTTACAGGTTTTCAGACATGGTATTACTTTACAGAGTCTTGAGGAAGACGGTTTGAATATAATCCCAAAGTGCTACTCAGCTGCATCATCCTCTGAGGGACCAAATACATCGTAATGATTCTCCAAAACTTACCATTTGGTATTTATATCGACAAAGCTGAAAAACAAAAAGTCAGGCTAAGAAGTGGAAACCATCTTGATCAGTTGTTAGAAAGGTTAAATATGAAGCTTTGCATCCAATTGCACTACTGCAAGAAGTCCAGGGTGGGAGCAGAAGGAAAAAGAATATCTTGTTGAATGACTTGACATTTGCCTCTTCTAGCAATTGGCAAGGGTTAAGCTCAGAAGATAGTGAGTTAACAAGAAGCTAATTCCCCATCACAAGGTCTAGCTGAAACGTCTTTGAGTGATTAAAGGGGGAAGCCACTAAGAGGTAATTTTCAGCAAGCCCATAGTGTTGAGTGTTTTTTTAACCTAAATAAAGCTGGATATCCTAAAAATAACAACACAGTTTTATGTCAGACCATCAAAAGAAAATAGCTTTAAAATGTATTTTGTGCTTTCAATTTTTTGCATCACATCTGAAGGGCATTTCAACTACTCAAGACTGCCTTCCAAAGCCCAATACAAAAAGGCCGAAAATAGATGAAAGGACTGATATTTTACATATTAAACACAGTATACATCTCTAACAGTGCTGGGAGTAGGATGAATAAATTTGATGCCTTGATGTTTCCAATTATCACAGCAAAACATCCTGACATTTCTCTCTCTTGGCCAAATAATCAAAAATAAAACAAATTCCAAGCATTTTCTTCAGTGTCACATAAATGTATCTTGGAAAATGGTAAAAATGTCAACTTTAACAATTACTTCCCTTGAGACCAATTTTATTCTAAATCAGGTCGGAACAAGTTAGAAAAATTCACAGAATAAAGAATAAGTATCTCATGGTCTAGCATATTTGGGTGTATACTCCATTGGAGAGGACATTAGTCATGGGTTAAAGTGTTGACTAAAAAGTTGAGTGCATGGCCACCTCCCATCTCTGGATTTATAAGCCTTTGTTGCAGTCCTTCCACATATTATCCTTTCTTCCTTTGCGGTTCAATGTCAAAACAAGAAACATTTATTAAAGCTTATTTGGTGTTTTAACTATCTATATTGGGCATTGGGCAAAATATGTGATTAGATTAAACTTCTTTATTAAGTCTGCTTATCTCACTTTGGAATTTCTACCCTTTGCCTCTGATTCAATCATGATGCCAAGCAGGAAAAAAGTTTCAACTCTCTTTGCCATGATAGATCTTCTCATATTTGAAGTTAACTATTTTGCTACTTCTACTTCTTTTTTCCCCAGGCTAAACATCTATATAGTTCCTTCAACCAATGTTCTTCTGGCATACTCTTGAGACTGTTTGACTTTCTTATCCTTATCACCTCCCTCAGGATAATCTCTAGCTTATCAATGTTGTTTATAAAATTGAGTATATAGGACTGCTCTCATTAGCCTTCAAGATGGCCTGACCAGGGCAGTGTACAGTATGACTATTACTTCAAGAATAGAGTCCTATCTTAATACTGGCACAAATTCCTTTAGTTTCTTTACAACTTCCAGTTTATATTATTAACTCTTAGTGAGCTAATTATTCTTTAAAATTCCTAGATCTTTTACAGATGGAAGCTATCCTATCTTATCTTCTCCAGGAACCATCCCATATCAAACAAAGTGGATAGAACTCTTGACTTGAAATCAACAAGACCTGAGTTCATATTCTGCCTCTGACACTTAGTGGATTTCTGCCCTTGGGCAAGTCCCTTAATCTCTCTCAGCCTTTGTTTCCCAATTTTTAAAATGATAACTTAGGAGTAGCAAGGTGGGCTCAGTGATTAGAGAGCCCTGCCTAGAGATGATTAGTCCTGGGTTCAAATCTGGTCTCACACACTTCCTAGCTATGATACTCTGGGAAAGTCACTTAACCCCAATTTGCCTAGCACTTACCATTCTTTTGTCTTAGAACTAATATTTAGTATTGAACCTGAGACAGAGAATATGGGTTTTTAAAAAATAAAAAGATATGTTAATAGTAGCTACCCCCAGGATTATTGTAGAGTTCAAGTGAGATAACACATGTAAAACACTTCACAAAACTTAGAGTGCTATAAAAGTACTAGCTTTTATTACAGCACCATTTGCAATTTATGAAGCTTAGAAGAGGGACATGAATTGTAATCCTATGAACTAGCCTGTAATTTTTTTCACCATCATAATCCTTTCCAATTTATTTTTAACTTCCAAGTCAGTCATTTTCCAAGTACAGACCATTCTCACTTTATGTAAGAGAACCATTCCATAGACCTTTATGTAAAGTGATTTTTATGTAATGTGAATTGCCCTACCCACCCACTTCACTTACTATAATAAGGCATATGAAATAATACCTTGATGCTAGTAATAAAATATACTAAAATGCAGACATATTAAATGCTGCACCATGATAATAACCAAAATTATGAAATGAAAAGTAACGTTAATGATGAAGTGTGAACAATAACTTACAGTAAAGCTAACATAGGTGTACAGTATGTTGCCCCTTCCCCAGCCATTGCATCTGGCCTTCATCACTGGTGGTTGAATTTGCAACTTTTTTTTTTAATGACACTATTGAGAAATGTTTGAATAGTGGTTCTCTCTTTTCCACTAGTATATCTGAAAAATAGGGAGCAATAGTATTTTCAGCTAGTCTTTGAACATTTAAAAATCTTGAGCTATTCGACTCCATTTTCTCAGTACCAGAAAAAATTCATATGATGAAATACTTCTATCAAATTTTAATTGTGATTTTTTTTAAAATTTCAACTTTGGTTCTAAAGTTTCTCTTTCTTCTTCTGCAATCTTTGCAGCTAGCATTTCAATCAGGATCCTTGTTGCAAAGTTCTCCATGAGACTCAATCAACTATTCCACATCATGATCATCTACTTTTTTAGCTCCAATGCTTATGCTAATTTTCCAATCTTGTTACTCACTTCTTTGAACATTTTATCTTTGTCAAGTGTATGAAAATTAGTAGTGAATGGCAGGCAAACGTTTTTCCTAAAATCTTGTTATACAAGTTTCTCTTATGTCTTCCTACGTTATTTCAGATTGCATAGTAAATATTATAAGACTTTTAGAAATCTCTCAATGTCAAGACCTCATCTACATCCAAAGCTGCAATTGCCTGGGCAAATGTGGTGCTTAAATAATATGCCTTGAAAATTACAATCACTCCATGATCCAAAGGGTGTTAATAAAAAGTCAGTGTTAGGGGGAAGGTAGATCATTTTTACATTTTCATCAAAATCATTTGTAGAGGGGGCAGCTGGGTAGCTCAGTCGATTGAGAGTCAGGCCTAGAGAC